>NW_012114799.1:1090194-1126813 GCF_000951035.1 Colobus angolensis palliatus
CAGCTCACTGCAACCTCCACCTCCCAGGTTCAAGCGATTCTCCTGCCTCAGCCTCCTAAGTAGTTGGGACTACAGGTGCGCAACAACATGCCCAGCTAATTTTTGTATTTTTAGTAGAGACAGGGTGTCCCAATGTTGGCCAGGCTTGTCTCAATATCCTGACCTCGTGATCTGCCCGCCTCGGCCTCCTAAAGTGCTGGGATCATAGGCATGAGCCACCACTCCCAGGTATATGGACATATTTTCTAATGGTCTGCTTAGAAATAAGGCTTTAAGTCAGCTGCCTCTTCTCAAATGAACACGGGGAGACGGGTGAGAGCAGTGAATGACTCTCTATTTGGAGAGTCACCCCATGCTGCAGTTCCTTCCTGGGTCATATGACACCGAGGCAGAAGCCAGTGAGTGTAGGGGGCCAGCTCCCACCTACCCCCTGCATGCATGTGCCTGCTGACAAGAGAAACTTCCCCAGAGCACAAGGAAACGACCCAAATAAAAACATAAGGTATCCCCAATCCCTCTCCTTCGCCATCCCCTGCTAACGCAAAATGAATCTAGTCAGTAAGAAAATTAAATATGATACTTGCTTTGATTTTTATTTCTTTGTGCTCATGTGCTTCTGCCTTAAAAGGCAGCCCCTCCTTTTTTAAGGCCATACATCAGAGTACTGTAAACACATCTCTCTTTAACTGGAACTAAATAAGATGGTCCGCATTTCAATTTCTCTTTCTTAGAGTCAACTTTCATATGTGTGCCTCAGGAGAAACAAGTTCAATTTTTTCTTCACCCATTACAAGCTACTGGTGCCACAGGAACATTCAGGCGTGGAGAGAAAGGATGTCATTTCATTCTACCTGTTGGGGGTCACTGCCCCTCAGGTCCCAGAGCTAAAAGACTTCACAGTCTCCAATTATTTGTGTTTTCAGCAACGCTTAAAAAGTAGCTCCAGAAATGAAGTCGATGTTTAGGGACAATCAACTGCTTCAGAGACTCACCCACCTCGATTCCACACTTGGCCCAGGAAAAGACTCGTGTATCAAAGCTGTGGCTTGTATCAGAGCAGTTTCTAGATCCCTCTCCAATCCTCACAAGTAGTCTGTAGTTAGCCCACCCTTCTCAAAGATGAGTAAGGAGAGGAGGAGAGGTGGCAAGTGACTTGTGTGACTGTTCTGCGGAAAGGTGTCAGAGCCAGGATTAGAACCCAGGTGTCACAACACCACCATCTCTGTGTTACTAATTTTGAGGCTGTGTCACTGGAATTTTATTTATTTATTTATTTATTTTTTTGAGACGGAGTCTTGCTCTGTCTCCCGGGCTGGAGTGCAGTGGCCGGATCTCAGCTCACTGCAAGCTCCGCCTCCCGGGTTTACGCCATTCTCCTGCCTCAGCCTCCCGAGTAGCTGGGACTACAGGCGCCCGCTGCCTCTCCCGGCTAGTTTTTTTTTTTTTTTTGTATTTTTAGTAGAGACGGGGTTTCACCATGTTAGCCAGGATGGTCTCGATCTCCTGACCTCGTGATCCGCCCGTCTCGGCCTCCCAAAGTGCTGGGATTACAGGCTTGAGCCACCGCGCCCGGCCTTGGAATTTTATTTTGTACCTTAACATGACATCACCATGTCTGAGCATGGTGCTATGACGGAATCGGGAATGCCCCAGGACTTTCTTTACTCTCCCAATCCCACTGCCTGAACTCAAACTTGCTCCAGTTTCTCCACAGAGATGAATAATATTAACAGTAAGAACAGATGCCTCTGTCTTTCCAGTTATAAACGGTTTCACATATTTCATCTCATGTAATCTTCAAAGCAACCCTGCTAAGGTGAGCTGGGCATCTTGTATTTGCCCTAGAGATCTACTAGCCAACCTCCTCACCCCACTCCATCCCTGGAAGGCTGGCCTCCGGGGGCCACATCAACTGTGGTCCCTGCAGTGGGGCTGCTGGTCCTTTTCTATCAGAAGAAGGCACCAGCAGGAGATGAGAGAATCAGAAGAGAAACATCAGTGAATCCTATCACCAGCCAACCCCTGCTGGGTCAAAGTCTGGCAGTAGCTGTGCTCCCCTAAAGTGGGGATATCTGCCCAGTGGTCCATCTCTACCCTCTTCTACAGTGACAGGTTCAGCAACCTTGGAGTTCTGACAGCCACTCTGCCCTGTGCTGGTAAAGGCATATTACTGTTGTTGGAAGCAGTTAGACAATCTCTGAAGTCTTATGTTATTTATGTATGCATTGGACTCACATATATACATAAGTGCACATACATACAAATATTTATATATTTATAAACACATACACACATGCGTATCTTAGAGTGCTTTTCTGATTGAACCCTTACTCTGATGGAAACACAGAAAATCAGAATGTCTAAGGAACATTCCTAGAGTCGTACAACTAGGCTCAGCTACAAAATTTGTGATGCCCAGGACTAAATCAAAATGCAGCTGCTTTATGCAAAAAGGAAAAAAAAAAAAAGCTATTTATTTTCTTCTGTGGTCTCCCTCTTGACCTGCATGGTGTGCTTTTGTTTGCTATTTAATGTCACACTCCCTAGAAGCAGGTGCCAACCTCGATCCCTCCCAGGCCTGCATCCAGACCCTGCAGGGGGAGCAGCAGCAGCAGCAGCTGTGACTGGGCAGGAGCAAGGGAGCAGCAGAGTGGTTCCCTGGAGAGGTGGAAGTAGCATGAGGTGAGAAGGCCAGCGACCCAGGGCTTACTCCAGTATCCCATTGGGCTTCACTGACGAACCACAAATTCGAAAGTAAAATTATGAAGAATCTCAAAGCAGCAACTGCAGGGCATTAAACCACAGGAGCAGTGCCTGTTTTGATGGGGCCTTGTGCTGCTGCACACACATGATGCTGGGCCGACACACAGCTGTGTGTGATGAAGCTGGGATTTAAAATGTATCTGACTCTAACATCCATGTTTTTGCCATAGAATCATGTTGTCTTCGGAAGCTACTAAATGGACTCCTCTCTCCTTAGTGAGAAGTCTGGGGGTCAGAATAGGAATAAAATCCAACAGACAGATCACATCTTAACTTTCCCAGGCCTATAGCCCACATACATTCTCCATTTTGTCAGCCAAGAAAAGAAGGTATTTAGTTTTTCTTTGTAATTAAGAAAAAGAGGTTAAGCCAGGTAACATTTCTGGTGACTTTTGGACTTCTAATCTCAGCATCAGACTCACACGGAGCCTCAATTAAGTGTGCACACCTAGCAGAAGGGGCAAATCATTAACTAGAACACTTTGCCTTAGGAGATATGGATGTCACCAGCCGCTTTAGAATTGAATAGTATGGCTTGACTGTTCTCTCAGTCAAGAGAAAATTCAAACTCATCAGACCAGAAAAACATTTCAGAGCTTCAGGCCCACTGTAAGGAGATTGACCAGCGAGGGTGTTTGGCTGCATGGGTAATATAGTTTGGATATCTGTCCCTGCCCAAATCTCACATTGAAATGTTATTCCCAATGTTGAAGGTAGGGCCTGGTCAGGATGTGATTGGATCACGGTTTTTCATGAACAGTTGAGCATCATCCCTCTTGATACTGTCCTAGCAATAGTGAGTGAGTTCTTGTGAGATCTGGTCATTTAAAACTGTGTGGTACCTCCCCACTCGCTCTGGCTTTCACCACCAAGTCACCTTCCCACTCCTGCTTCACCTACTGCCACGACTGGAAGCTTTCTGAGACCTCCCCAGAAGCAGATGCCAGCATCCTGCTTCCTGTGCTGTCTGCAGAAGTGTGAGCCAATTACAACTCTTTTTTTAGATAAGTTACCCTTTCTCAGGTATTTTTTTATATCAATGAAAAAACGGACTAATGGAGTGGAGAATGCTGAATTCTGACTCTCAAGAATGGAATGATGGTGCTGTACAGGGTGGGTGGGGGCAGAGGAAACAGAACACAGAACTGCTTCCGAGGAATAAATAAAGACCATCAACATGAATCTACGAACCAGGAATCTGTTTTAAAGTGGAATTTCATACACAATTCAAGGCACAAATGTCCCAGGTAATGAAATGGCAGCAGCAAAGAGCTTTACATGAGTAACATTGAGAGTTTTACATGAGTAACTTGAGAGTTTTACATGAGTAACATTTGCTCCATGGGTTGTGGTATAAAGAAATCCAAGACTAGACTCAGTTTTCTTGCAGGTAAAACCAAAACTATTGCAGAATAATAATTATTATAATAATCAGTAGCAGTGCTTAACTTATGTTGATTGATAAATGAACACCACAAGGGGCTTTAAAATAGAGAACAGACTGTATAGAGTGGGTAAAACTTAGACTATATTTTTGCAAAAAGAATGAAGAATCACATAAATTAATCTACTTGCTAACAGTTCACACAGAAAGTCTAAGAAAGTTTTATCTAAATCTACTGCATGAGAAGTACTCATCAGGTTACTAAGAAGAAGGTAAGGCAATTGGAAAGACATTGTATGTTGATCTCAATGAATCCAATTTTTTCTCCTCAATAGTCTCTCTCAGTGACCTGGGGGAACCTTGTTCATTCTGAAATGCTAAGAGGTAAGGAATCAGGAAGCCAGCCATCTGCTCAGTGAATCAAGACAAGTGCCAACAATTACAAATAAAGTGTCAGCTGGCCGGGCGCGGTGGCTCAAGCCTGTAATCCCAGCACTTTGGGAGGCCGAGACGGGCGGATCACGAGGTCAGGAGATCGAGACCATCCTGGCTAACATAGTGAAACCCCGTCTCTACTAAAAACTACAAAAAACTAGCTGGGCGAGGTGGCGGGCGCCTGTAGTCCCAGCTACTCGGCAGGCTGAGGCAGGAGAATGGCGTGAACCCGGGAGGCGGAGCTTGCAGTGAGCTGAGATCCGGTCACTGCACTCCAGCCTGGGCGACAGAGCGAGAATCCGTCTCAAAAACGTGTCAGCCACATATGTAATTTCAAATTTTCTAGTAGCCACTATAAAAGTAGTAAAAAAGGAAAGTGAAATTAATTGTAATATTTAAAATTTACTAACTTATAGTATATAAAATTTAATGATTTAAATATATAAAATATCAATTATTTAATGATTTAATATATAAAATATATTAATTTCATATTATTTAATATAACAAATATTTTAATATATTGACAACCTGGCATAGTGGCTCATGCCTGTAATCTCAGCAATTTGGAAGGCCAAGGTGAGCAGATCACGAGGATCTCTTAGATCCAGTCCATCCTGGCCAACATGATGAAACCCTGTCTCTATTAAATATTAGCTGGGCATGGTGGCGGGCGCCTGTAATCCCAGCTACTTGGGAGGCTGAGGCAGGACAATCGCTTGAACTCAGAAGGCAGAGGTTGCAGTGAGCCAAGATCACACTACTGCACTGCAGTAGCAAGACTCTGTCTCAAAAAAAAACAATATATTGACATAAATATAATGAACTACATTTGCATAATCTATACATTAAAATAATCAACCTATGAATTAATCTGAGACAATCAATCTAAATATAAATTAATAATATATTGATATATAGTAGCTTATATAAATATAAATTAATAATATATTGAGCACTTAATTAATATTCTTAATGTATAAATTTTAATATATTATTGTATCATTTAACTTACATAGACCCTGCTAAACAAATTTGAGTCCCTCCAATGACTCTTATTTTCTGTAATTAGTGGTCTATACTCAACAAAAGGCTATTTAGCAAATGCTGACAAAGAGAAGCCATTAACAGTGTCACCTTCTTCAGACCATTTTATGCCCCTAAAGCATCCTTAGCCAAGTGTTTTGTCAATCACAATCTACTGAAATTGCCTATTTTGGACCTGTTTCTTATATTAGACTATAAACTCTGTGAAGGCAAGAAACATACTTGATTAGTCTGTGTTGCCGCAATGACTAATACTGTCAGGACTATGAACAAAAGCTTGTATGTCTTGGTTTCCTCCCACAGGATCTGAAGCATTCTTGCCCTGTAGGGCTTTTTGGCTCATGCCTGCAGTTCCTTGAGTCTTAACTCACATTCACTTCTCAGGGGAATCCATCCTGACCCCTTTATTTAAAAAGATAAACCTCTCCCATTGACCTTTCTGATCTTCTTTACACTGTTCTACTTTTTCCCCAAAGCACTTACCACATTCTGGCACACTATATGCAGTAATTTGCATAGCATGCTTACTGTCTACTCCCTTCCCCTACTGGACAGTGAGTTTTAGAAAGGAAAGGGTTTTTTTTTTTTTTAACTGCTACATTCACTGATATATACCTAACATCTAGAACGGTCAAGTACTAGCTGATTAAAATAAATTTGTTGAATTAGAAAAATGAATCCCGAATGAATAAATGAAAGAGGCTAAACAACAACAACAACAAAAAAACCACCAACAGCAACCAAAAACAACAACAACAAAAACAAGCTACATTCAAAGACTCATCTGAGATAGGCCAGAAGTCTAGTAGACTAGCAGACATTGTAGTGATCAAAGTAGATGCTGGGCAGTTTCTTCTCAATACAAGGAAAAAAAAAAAAAAAAAAGAGTACAGGCCAGCCATGTTTAAGAGCAGCACTGCACAAATAAAAGTTAACAGCCCGTATGGGAGAGGAGTTTGCCTGCTTAATGACTTGGCAGCAGAGCAAGTGTGGGGACTGTTTGAAGAGATTTGAGACCTTATCTTTTGTTGACTACCTGCTCCCACAGCCCACAGGAGCCATGAAGAGTATTTCCAAAGGACAGCAAAAAAAAGGCTGGCTTTATTTGGCCACCAGGAGGCGGCGTGAAGCATTCGCAGGAAAGGAGAAAACAACAGTTAACCCTCAACTGAATTCCAAGAAGGAATGAATAAACTCAGAAAGAAGTGAAGCAAATTACTTCTTCCCTCTTGCTATTTCCTACTTGTTCTTTAGCTTTGCTTCAGGGGCACAGGAGTGGAGGATGCTGTCAATGTTGGGCTTGACTAGGGTGGAGAATAAGGGTAATTAGTCCCTTGGCAAAGGCTTTAGGTGAGAGCTGAGATGTGCACTCAGCTAAGTGCTGAAAACAACATGTTGCCAATGCTTAGAAAACAGGAAGAACAAAGAGCAGCTAAGTGATTTAAGTGGATCCTCCTTATAAAAGGAAAATTATGATGATAGCAAGACAATGAAAACTTTGTAACAAGTGAATTTTAACAATTAATACTGTTATTAACATGCCATAGTCTCCTCCAGTGCCAAATCGTATTGGTCAGGAAATGCAAAAAGCCTCTAGCAGGATTAACCCAGTCTTTGTGGTGAAAACATAGTTTAAATTTTATTCTATTAACTTGGAAAGATAATCCACTGTTCTCTTGTGCAAACCCAGGGGCTTATTTGAATGAAGCAGGACTTTGCTAATCCAAGGTTTCAGAAATGATTGTGGAATGAGGAAATAAAGCCACAGGGATTCCTAAGAAAGGTCTCATCCTAAGAAATGAGAGGCAGATCCCAATCTTCATGAAACTCACACTATCGGAGACATTCCGTTTTGGAGGCATACTACAATAATGAGTCATGAGATATTAAGTAACTATTCATGTTTGAGAATCTGTGCTAAGAATTTTTTTAACATAGATTTTCTCAATTTTATTTCACTAGATTACCACCTTACAGATAAGAAAGCTTGTCTTCCTTGCCTAAGTAGACAGCCCGGGGTCACACGGCAAGCAAATGGTGGATTCAACCACAACTGAAGGCAATTTGATGCCAAAGCTTTATTCTCCTTTATACTCAGGGATAAGAGGAGCAGAAACTGCATTCCTCAGGGATACAGAGGATCTGAAGAGATTTAAATCCAAAAGCCTTGATGTGTTAGTAAGATGAGACTTATGTAAATCCAAGTCATCAGCTCCAAGTATTCCACTCAATCAGTCTTCTGGAAAGCATGTGGGGAGACCTGGCACACCATTCCCTACCAAATAAGGAGTGTAGGTGTTAGTAGATAAAGATATTCAGCCAGGTGTGGTGACTCATGCCTGTAATCCCAGCACTTTGGTAGACAGAGACGTGCGGATCACCTGAGGTCAGGAGTTCGAGACCAGCCTGGCCAACATGGTGAAACCCCATCTCTACTGAAAATACAAAAATTAGCCAGGCATGGTGGCACATGCTTCTCATACCAGCTACTCAGGAGGCTAAGGCAGAAGAATCACTGGAACCTGGGAGGCGGAGGTTGCAGTGAGCCAAGATCGCGCCACTGCACTCCAGCCTGGGAGACAGAGTGAGACTCCATCTCAAAAAAAAAAAAAAAAAAAAAAAAAAAAAAAAAAAAACTGTATGTATATATATTCAAGCCGAAACTGTTTTTTAAAAAAATCTCCCAGTGAGACTCCATTCTTCATTGTACACTTACCTTTTCCCCTCTTACGAAAAATAATAAAGGGATGCTTCAAATTAAAATAAAAACCCAAATCCCATTATTCAAAAGCAACTATTCACTTCTAGTCTTTTTCTGTGACATTTTAAATAGGTTTTTTCATATTGTACTCTTTCCTCCTATGTTTGCTCAACATACGGCACAAGCATATTTTGCCATTAATATTCTACAAGTTTTAAATGTTTAATAATTTTATATGAAAAAAATTCAAACATTCTGTCAATGTACTTTGGTAACATGACATCAGGTATATGTAACAAGTTACTTAATTTCCTCCCTGTTAGCCATTAGCTTTCATTTTTTTCTATTACAAATAACAAAGATTAACTTCTTTGAGTTAAAGCTTAGCATTCTGCAATTGCTCACATATCTGCAGGAAAGCTAAAGTATAAGATCTGATGATTCATTTGTATATTGAAAGGAGTTTGCCTGTTTTCCTGAGAGTGGTTTTCAGGAAAAAGGGGGGTTTGAGAAGGGGGGTATAGAATTCCAGAATTCCTGACAACAGTATAGTAGGGTCTGCCTAAGGGGGAAGCTGGAACAGAAAGGAGAGGTTGGGCCATCAAAGAACCACCTCCCAGTACTGATCACCCTGACTCTACTTTCATACAAACCACTGAATGGAATATGAATGCCTCAACCTCCGAAAATATCCAGACATCCTGAGTATGTCAGGGGAATATAAGTCTATATCTGAATTTTAGAAGAAATTCCTGTACATTTAAAACAAAAATACAGAGTGGTTGCAAGAAGCCATCACTTTGCCTCCAGCAGAAATCACAGCCCCTGCCAGAGAAGCTATTTTCCAAGTGGGCAAGAGAATTCCCTCAAGAAAGTTATGAGTTCTCATTTGAAACATTCTTGAAAGATATATCTATTTGTCTCTTAAAGATGGAGAGGGAACAAGGTATTTAAAAGACCACAGAGATTGGAGTTAAGCTGTGACAGGAGTGGAGGGTAGCAGCTTCCTAATGAGAGGCTGTGTAAGTTTTAGGAGTATATTTCTGAAGGCAGTTCACAGCCTTTAGTGAAGATAAGACTAAGCAGAGATTGGACGATACTATTTTATGTATGGTTTTAGGAGTGGGGAGCAGGAGGAGTATAATCAGAGGCAAGGGAATTGAATGACCTTTCACAAAACTGTTAGGAAACGAAGTATTTATGAACTCTCTCAGTTTAGACTCCTTTTCCTTAAGCCCTGATGTAATTAAATCAAATTCAGCAATAACAAAATATCATAAACAATTTAAATTATAATATGTGCTGGTAAGTGTCATTAAGGAAATGACTACAATAAATAGAAAAATATTTAGTGTGGCTCCATCTGAATGTTCTATTGCTAAAGAAACACAATATGAAATTTGTCTTTAATTATTTCAATATAATGACTTTCACTAGGTGACTTTAAAACCATGGCCAGTATTATTATAGGAACTACTAAAATGCTTTTAATGAGTATCTGATAACTTCATCAAGCTTATACCAAACATTTTAAATCATACCACTCATTGTACCTATGAAAATAGGCATCCCAAGCTTCCAATCACTTTTTTCTGTTGCGATCTGACTAGATGACAACCATTTGTCTCAGATTCTCCATGACAGTTCTAATTATACATATTCCATGTCAGTGTCCTTTCAAACCATCAAATTGCTTTAGCTATGTCAATATATGGAGTTAAAATTACTCTTCTTAAGTACTGGTCCACATTTGGAAATGATGCAAAAGTCCTTTGTCACTTTGCATTTGATACCTTATTTGGAAAATATCACTCCATCAGTCAGTCTTACGAGAAAGGCTGAATTGGTGATATCTGTCTTGGAAAATATGTTGCACATTTCCTGTTACTCAAACCTTAGGTTTCCATTCCTATTATGTACTTTAATACTAAAAATAATAATATATTGTCTGCTGAAAACGTCCAGTAGGCAGGTGATCCGTTGTGAATAATTGGAATTATCATTACCTGCAATGTGGGCATCTTTATCATAATAATATTGCTAAGGATATACATGGTTACTGTTCTAAGTGATTGATTTATCTGTTACGGCTATGTCAATGTGTTTTAGAAGACTACATATAGTGTTGTGTATGAGAGGCCTCTGATCATTCATTCTTGCGTGTAATCATTTAACAAATATTTATTGAGTATCTTCTTTGTGCCAGGTGCTGTATGATGTGCTGAATCTATAATGGAGAACAAAATGCCCATGCTGTCTATGTGTATGGAACGTAGAGCTGGTCAGAGACGACACTGAAGCTGAAACGTGAAAGCTGCGTAAGAATTAGCTAAGCAGAAAGAAAGCAGGGCTCAAGAGCCTGAGCAAAGAAAGCACTTGGAATATGCAAGAACTGGAAGAAAGCATGCTGGCCACAGCACATGTTTAGGGGACTGACGCATGAGAATAGAAAAGGCCAGGCCACACAGGCCTAGAGGCCTTATGGCATAGCTTGTCTTTTATCTTAAGGTGATAGGAAGGAAATATAGTCGGAAGGAACTTCCATCAGAACTGTGAAATAATAATGAAATGAATTTATATATATATATACACATATGTGTATATATATGTGAATTTTTCCTAGAAGTTATAATTGTATACATGTAATTATCTGTTTATAACATATTTTTATATATTGTATCAATATATAGTTATATAATGTGTAATTATATATACAACTTATATGTAATATACAGTTAGAAATAAATCATGCAATATAACATAATTATAAATAAATGTATGTATATATAAAATGCAATTTTTATTTTAAAAACATCACTTTGGCTGTTATGTGGTGATTAAAGAGGGTTATGAGTAGAAGCAAGAAGATCAAGATGGCTGTCATCTCTTAGGTTCCTCAGTGTCTGTCCTCGTCTCCTTTGAAGCACAGGAAGACAGTGGCATCAGCTCTTTGGCAGTTGGATGGGTATGCGTAACTAATCTGGTCAAGGGGCTCTGAGAAAAAGTGATGTGAAGCTCTTACGGGCCCAACTACAGAGAAGGGAATTCTCTTCTTCTGCCCCAGCAAACCCAGGAATGTGTGCTCTCAGGGGCACCTACTGCAAGTTGGAGATTCTCTCAGTCTGGGTCCTTTGGTGACAATGATGAGAAGAAGCACTTCCACACATGCTCCATCTGTCACCCACTAATCTATGCTAAATTAGTATCAAGAACAATAAATAAATCTATGTTATAGTAATGATCCTGAGATTTCAGTGCTACTTTGTTACCTCAAACTAGCCTAACTTATCCTAACTAAAACACTAGAATAATAGGACTCAATTTGGGGGAATGTAAGAAACAATAGAGCAACAGATACACAAGTGTGCATCACCGTAGCAAGCACGAAGGAGATTCTAAGAAAATGGTAGCTAGAAACTAGTCCTATTGACTTTTTATTCCAGTCTCAGCTTTGTTGTTAACTGGTTACCTGGATTTTAGGTGGACTCTTCAGCTCTCTGAGTCTCAATTCCCTTCTCTGAGTGAGGGGTTTGCACTAGATCTCCAAAACCCTCACCACCTAACATTCTGAGCGGAGGGGATAACAAATGCAGAGGAGTGTGTGCTACATGGAAGAGCTGAGCGTTGCTTTCCGTTTCTCTTCTTTCTTCTCTGTTCATCAAGCAGAGTAAGCACATCCCTTGGATACCAGGTCAGTGGACACACAGTCCAAGGAACCAGGCCAGTAATACTCCCTTTTGCTCTTCTTTGCATAAAGAAACAATTAGGAAACAATTCATGATTCATTCAAGGCCACTGAACAAATCCTTAATTTATCTCTGGAGACCTACAAAGCCAACAGCTAGCCAGGGAAAATAAAAATACCAATTCTCCTGGCTAAGATAGTCAAGGTAGCAATAAACTAGTGTTAAGGGGTTTTCCATTTGGACTTTGTGTGTCCTCTTAAGAGAACTGCCAGGCAAATCTGCAAATTCCCAGAACCACTGATCCAGACTTCCAAGTCAAAGGGAGGTTTGGGCTTTCTCCACGTCCTGGGCATTTCTGTGTTCAGGCAGTATATATAATCCATTTATGTGACAGAAATTCTTAGAAAAAACTGGGCTCTGGCTCCAAAGCTGCTACTAGCTAGCTGTGTGATTCTAGAGAAATAGCTCTACATTGTCCACATCTCAGGATCCTCACTTGTGAAATGGTGATAATGAAAGCCATCTTATCTCCCTCCTGCGGTTGTCACAATGATCAAACGGGATGGAATAGAAGCGAATGTCCTTTGAAAAGCATACTCTGCCCCACAGATGGCTTTGAGAACTATTGATGCATTGTTGTCATTACTGCTATTATGATCTTTCCCGCTCCACGATGATACATCTCAAGGGATCTTCCTTGTGCACGCCAGGGACCAAAAAAATAAAAATAAAAAAATAAAAAAAACCTCTCCCTTCTCTATTTGATACATGGTTTGGCTGTGAAGGGAATTTGCCGACTTGAAAATGTAAACAGCCTATTTCCACAGAGATGATTTTCCTTACACACAGCAACAACTGTTTTTTTTTCCTTTCTGAATGCACATGAATGCTTATCCTCCTGAGAGATCCTAACTGCTTTTTATGTCTGTAATCGGTTTACCTTCCTAGGTGCCTGCTATTCTCTGAATAAAAGTACTAAAATAAACACCTTCCCTTCAGATCTCATGGTAGTCTAGCCGACTGTTTTTACCCAACTCACATCCCCGAGCTCACTGGCTGGAAATAAAAACAAAAGAATTGGAGACCATGTTCTGTAACACACACACCCGCCCCCCAAAGGCATGCAGTGCAGTTATTTAGGTGGTGGGATGAGAAGACCGAGAGTAGAGATCCTTCACCCAATATCCCTAATGAGCACTATGAAATCCCCCATCCATAGGAAGCTTTAATCTTTGGGGTTATAAGACTTTTCCAGCATCCAGAACCCTTTCTAGTAATGTAAATCCATTTGGGAGTGTACTTGAAATTATTAGCTAAACCTTGGGTGAACTTATTGAGAGCTCGCCAGCAGCAAACTTTATGTAGGAGACACCAGAAAAGGATGTATGGGGCTGGAGGGACAAGTATGAGGAAAAGACAGAAGGATTTTGAGAAAGATGACAATGTTAGAGTTAAATTATATGAATCTAAACAAATAATGATTAAAATGACATAGCTGAGGCCCAGATAAATTAAACAACTCATTAAGAATAGACCAAAGTTGGCCGGGCACTGTGGCTCATGCCTGTAATCCCAGCACTTTGGGAGGCCGAGGCGGGTGGATCACGAGGTCAGGAGATCGAGACCATCCTGGCTAACACGGCGAAACCCCGTCTCTACTAAAAATATAAAAAATTAGCCAGGCGTCTTAGCGGGCGCCTGTAGTCCCAGCTACTTGGGAGGCTGAGGCAGGAGAATCGCTTGAACCCGGGAGACGGAGGTTGCAGTGAGCCGAGATCGCACCACTGTACTCTAGACTGGGTGACAGAGTGAGACCCTGTCTCAAAAAAAAAAAAAAAAAAAAAAAAGAATAGACCAAAATTACCTTAATCCTAGGTCAGTGAGTGAATTTTACATCTAAATGGCTGAAATAATTATAGAAATGGGCAAAACATTCCTCTAAGGGAAAAGATTCATCTGTTGGCAGTCCTCGGATTCAATATTCTCATAGTAGGAAACATTCTACACTGTGTCAGGCAGCATGCAAGACACGAGGAGTAAAATTACGGACCTCCAAGAGGGCATGAAAGCTCAGGCATACCGTGTTGATGCAGGATGCACCTGATGCAGAGGACTCTCCATGGGTAGAGAAAGGGCTCTGAGCCCAGACTCAAGAGGGCTGGTGAGAGATTCCTAGTGGCATCCAACCTGCTTTTGAAAGATGTCACCAGAGGAGACAGTACAAGGAGGATGCTCCAAGCAGAGACAGCGGCATGTGTAAGGGCACGGCAGTATGAAATTGCCTGGAGTCTGCCATGGATGCACACACATGCATGTGTTCTTACTGAAATGCTGCATCCAGGAAAGCCAGGGTGAAAAATGAGGTTGAAGGTATACAGTTAGGGCATCTCTGAGAGCTCTTGATGCTGCTCTAAGTTTAGACTTTATGAAAGCAATACGGATTCATCTGGGAGTTAAAAAAGAAAGTGACAAGGTCATATTTGTATTTCAGGAAAAAAAAAAAAAACAGTCTGACAGCAGTGAAAGAGGTGGGTTTGAGAGGTTTGCAGCAGGGAAAATACAAAAGGAACAAATGCAGGAGATACTCAGGAGGCGAAATCATCCAAACCGAGTGAATGTTTGGATAAGGGACTGGTAGGATAAGTGTGGTTAAGGAAAATTCCCTGGTTTCATAACTATTTTAACATTAGAAGAAGAAAAAGTGTATAATTTCAGGGTGCAATGGGACTAATTTGTTTAGAGAACATTTGAATTTGTCTTAATTCAAATTGTACTGCTAAACCTAGAGGGAGAAAAGAAAATTACGAGGTAGAGATATGGCCTTATTTTCCCAATTTGGCTAATTACCATTATTACCCAGCACTTTTAGTGCTTGAAAGCTTGACTATCCTAAACTTAATAAGGAAAAGGTATCTAAATGATGCCAAAAGTAATTGTCTTAGAATTTATGGAGGCAAGATGATGTTCTTCTTCATTCCAGAGATCAAGAAATATTTGTTAAATAGGTGAAAGCTTAACATTAAAACTACACCAGCTGAGTTATTGGTTAAGATGGCAGGTTAAACACATACATTAACTTTGTTTCCCCATGAAACCCACTAAATTCACTATAAATAATTTTTTTTGTAGAAACAAACTCTTGCTAATGGGAAGAAAGAAAATAAGACAACAACCACCAAATTCTAGAAGCCAAAAAGCAAATGGATAAGAAGTAACTTGATAGAACCGAGAAAGTCAAATTACAAATCAGCATCAAAGAAAACTGAAAACCAACACAAGTTACACCATAGAATCCTCAAGAGGCCCCAGAAGTGGGCATCCCAGTCATGTGTGGAACTAGGAGAGGCAGGTAAAGGGAAGGAGGAGGTCAAAGTAACAGACATTTGGGTGAAGCCATCTAAGAATCAGGTAGACCACTGGTTGCCACTCTCTTCAACCTCATGACTCTAAAAGATTTTTGCTGCACCATAAAATTGTTGATACATATGCCCTTAAAAAAAAAAAAAGTAAAAAGCAAAACAGACAGTTTCTAGGGACATTAGGCACAGTTGAGGGTTTGGGCACCATACTGAAAACAAAGAAAATAAGTAACTATGTAAAAAAGTGCTGACTGTTTCACCTCTAAGACAGTAGCTCTGGCAGTCAGAATTCTGCTGTTACAGGAGGAAGAGTGGGATAGAGTTTTAGGGGAAATCTGACCAGCACAAGGAGAAATTACCAAAGACACTGGAGCATTCTCTTGGAATCTGCAAGTTGACAACATGCCAGACAATCAGAGCTTCAAATAAACTTCTGAGTAGTTCATTCTTAATCATGATCAGGCACCTAGGTTTACCAGATGTCAGAGTTAAAGGAAAGCCTCTAAGATAAAGAAGCCATTCTAAGATAGAATACAGAGACCCAAAGGACAAACAGAACAAAACAGAAAGGAGAAAACAGAGACCATGCCAAAAGAAGACCAAAAAAAAAAAAAAAAAGCACATAAAGCTATGATTCATAGTCTCAGAGGGATAGGGTAATGCAGGCATGAAACAAAAAGAAGATAATATATAAGAAAAATATTCCCATCATTTTAAATGAGTCCTTAGAAATTCAAATCATAAGCAGGAAATAAAATGAAAATATCAATTGAAGAGTTGTAAGATAAAGTTAAATAAATATACCATAAAGTAGAACAAAGCATGTGGAACATCCCCTATCCAAATAACAGATATTCTAGAAAGAGATATCACAGAAGTAAGAAAGGAGAAAATTACCACTGTAATATTTCAAGGAAGTTCCTAGGAGTGAATGACAAGAGTTTTTAGACGTAAAGGACCTAGTGAGTGTCCAGCACAGTGAAATCACACAATTCTATAAGCTTCAAATGAGGGGGTAAGGAATTGAGGATTGGGATGGCATCAGGTTTCTCAACAATAACCCTGAAAGGAAACATTAAAAAATGCCTTTGAAATTTTGAAGGAAAATTATTTCTGATCTAAAAGTCTAAACCTCGGTAAACTAGCAATTAATATTTCAATAAAGATATTTTCAAACCTTCAAGATTCAAAAATTCACTTCCCTCTTATTCTTCCTTTTTTAATTTTTAGTTCAGGAGTACATGTGCAGGATGTGCAGGTTTGTTGCCTAGGTAAATGTGTGGCATGGTGGTTTGCTGCACTCATCAACCCATCACCTAGGTATTAAGCCCAGCATGCATTAGCTATTTTTCCTAATGCTCTCTCTCCACCTACCCCACCATCCAACAGGCCCCAGTGTGTGTTGTTCCCCTCCCTGTGTCCATGTGTTCTCATTGTTCACCCCTTTTCCTTTCTTAAGAAGCGACTGGAGTATGAGCTCTATGATAATAGTAATAACAATACTTACTAATAAACCAACAAAGAACAAGACATAGGAAACAGGTCATTCAGTATACGAGAAAGGATGTGAGAACCTATGGAGACATCATAAAATGTTACATCAGAAGGACAGAGTTCCCCCTACTCAAGGGCAACCCAGAGTTTGGACCAATGCACCCCAAGAAGCAGACACACTGAAAGTTGTACACACTAAGATGCCCAGTGCCATGATACATACACCTCATACCAACTTTTTACCAGAAAATAAAATTCCTTGGGGTTCTCAATAGTAGCTGGTCTGACTTTGCCTTGTCAACGTGCTAATAAATATCCTGTCCATTCTGCCGTGCTTCCTGAATCAGCTGAAGACACTCATTTTGCTTCACAGAAATGTTCAGCTTTGACCCACTGCGAGAGCTGTAGGTAGGGAACGATGAGTCCAGAAGCAGAGAATACCCCTGATCATATCCCTGCTGGATATCTAGTACATGGTACACACCTTAACCCCACCACGTGGTCTGAATGGGGCCTCTGACATCCCTAGAGGAGATCATTCATGTAAACATTCCATGAAGGTGGGACCATGAGATTTCTCAGACTTCTGTTTCTCTTCTCTTGTGTAATAGTGGCAATATTGCCCTTTTCTTATACAGCTACCCAAATTTCAAAACTAATCCATATACTATTTGAAAGCATTTACACTGTTGATAATATCATAAGTATAAGCAAGAGAGTAATTAACCTAAAAACAGGATGGTGAGTGCTTCTGGAGGGTAAGATAAAACAGAATGTAATCAAGGACAGACATACAGAAGGATTCTAAGACACTGGCCATATTCTAATTCTTTACCTGGGTAGTGGGTAGGTAAGTGGGTAGACAGGTGATTAGTATATAATTTATAGACTGTGCATATGTTTCATACGCTCTTCTATCTATATATCAGTCAGGGTTCTCAAGAGAAACAGAATCAATAGGAGATATGTGTGTGTGTATATATATATATACACACATAAATATATATGGTATACATAGATATATATATACACACACATATATATGGAGATTTATTATGGGAATTGGCTCATGCAGTTATGGAGGGCAAGGAGTGCCACAATCTGCTCTCTGCAAGCTGGAGAACTAGGAAAGCTGGTGGTGTAACTCAGTCTGAGTCTGAAGGCCTGAGAATTGAGATAAATGATGGCATATGTTTTGATCCAAGTCTAAAAACCCGAGAACTGGGAGCACCCGTGTCTACAGGCAGGAGAACATGGATGTTTCAAACGGAAAGCAAATGCTCCCTTCCTCAGCCTCTTTGTTCTGTTTTGCCCCTCAGTGGATTAGATGACGTCCACCCACAATGGGGAAGACAATCTTCTTGATGTTGTCTACCCATTCATATGCTCATCTCTTCCAGAAACATCCTCACAGACACCCAGAAATAATGTTTCACCAGATATATGAGCATCCCTTAGTCCAGTCATGTTGACATAAAAGTAAGCATTACAATAACACATATCAAAACCTGTACAAGTAAAAATAAGCAAATAAGCATTGTATACTTTTCATAGCTCTTTGCTTTTACACCCAACTGATCTTCCGTGAAGATCTATTTGCTTCTGTTTTATATACACTCTTCTATCTATATATCAGTCAGGGTTCTCAAGAGAAACAGAACCAATAGGAGGTATGTGTGTATATATACATATTTATATGTGGTATACATATATACACACACATATATATGGTATACAGATATACATATGATATACATACATACGTATACATATGTGTATATATGACATACATATACATATCTGTATACCATATATGTGTGTATATATCACATATATATCTGTATACCACATATGTGTGTGTATATATGTATACACACATATATCATATATATATATGGAGATTTATTACGGGAATTGGTGCATGCCAGTTCTTTCTTTCTCTCTCTTTCTTTCATAATAAATACTTCTCTATTATCATCATCATCAAGAAAGGGTTCACACGTGACATAAGCAGTACATTTTAGAAGTCTTCAGAGAAATTCTTGAAGACTGGAATATTTAGAAAAGACTTCTACGAGTGACTCAAGTCCTACTTGAAGGAACTAGGTTGTGGTTGTCCTGTCCCAAATATCACAGTTTATTCATTCCTCCCTTCCCCCACCACAATGACAAGTACCGTTCTTAGAATATAGTAGGTGCTCAGTAAATGGAATGGCTTAATATATGTTTGAAGAAGAGACATTCCAGTCTCTGGTGCAAACAGTCTTATCTAAAGCTATGGTTGTCCTCATGCATCCCCCTGTGGACCATCTTTGTCTGCCGCTTGCCAGAATTATTGACTGAAGAGAGTTCCTGTAATGAGATTTTAATGAAGTCATGTCTTTTTTCTGTTAATTGACATGAGTAAATTATTCTGGATAATTTACATATATAAATTCACATAATGTAAAAATGTATAATATAGATTCCCTAGAAGTTCTCACTGGCCAGCAGTGGTTTTGTTTTGTCACCATATATCCAAACTTGATGATACAAAAGAACGTTTTTTATGTTTCATTAATTCTACAAAATTTAAGAATTAATACTATAATCATCTCCTTAATGTTTTTTGACTATCTCATTGAAGACAGTACTTCCATAGATGCTTCTGCCGCAATCATTATATAAAAGTGATGAGCTCGGGTCAGCAGAGCAACTTGGAAGGAACCCTGGAGGGCATTTGAGTACTTGAGTTATTGGCTTGTGCTCTGAGGTTTTATTGTGGATGCTCATGAAAAATGGAATTCAAGACCTATCGTTGACCTGAGAGCAACTAAATGTTTTTGAATGAGCCCCTTCCTCTGACTGTGGGCTATGTTTATTTCCACACTCCTCAAGTCAGTTTTCAGCTTAACTCCCAACAGATATTTTGATAATAATCATGGAAGGCTACTTTCACTGCTGTTACTGTCTCATTCAAATGCTCTTCATTTTCATTTTATTTTCACTATCCTGGTTGGCCTTAGCTAGTGACACTTGTTAATTATTTACCCAACAACTATTATGAAATGACAATCATTTGCCACAAGTTGTGCAAACTGTTACAGATAAAATGAAAACTAAGTCACGGAACATCCTTCCACACACACTGGAACTTATTTTATATCAATGAAACAATTGTATGTAATTATGCTCCATGATAAATGCTTTGAAGCAAAGATACAAGGTGCCATGAGAACATATTAACTAGAGAATCAAACTCCTGTGGCAGAAATGTTAGAAAGTGCCATGAAGAGGAAGATTTTCTTTAAGAACGTAACATTTCCTACTATGCAGCCATAAAAAAGGAATGAGATCATGTTCTTTGTAGGGACATAGATGGAGCTGGAGGCCATCATCCTTAGCAAATTAACACAGGAACAGAAAACAAAAACCACATGTTCTCACTTGTAAGTGGGAGCTAAATGATGAGAACACATGGACACAGAGAGGGGGACAACACACACCAGGGCCTATCAGAGGATAGAGGGAGGGAGGAGGGAGAGGATCAGGAAAAACCACCAATGGATACTAGGTTTAATACCTGGGTGATGAAATAATATGTACAATAAACCCCCTTGACACACATTTACCTATGGAACAAACCTGCACATCCTGCACATCTATCTTTGAATTTAAAATAAAAATTAAAAAAAAAAAAAGAATGTAACGTTTCCTATAAAATTGCAGGCTAGGGATGGGAGGAGGCAAGAAACGAGCAGAGAATTTCTGAAAACAGAAGAATTAAAGAAGGCCTTCAAAACTGGAGGTACCATTTCAAAGAACAATAAAAGAGCAACATGCTGGAACCCAGTGATCGTGACAAGAGATGACAATGGAGAAGCAGACAGGAGCCAGATCATACAGGCTGTGGGCCACATTAGAGCTATTTCTGTCCATCTTAAGATCAACAAGATCCCTCTGGAGAGTTTTAATCAGAAAAGTGACAGTCAAATTTGCCCTTTTTAAAAGACCACTCTCCATACGATGAACAGCAGTTTTGCAGTGGGCAACATGAGTATGGGAAAAATAGTGGGTTGTTCAGTGTTCTTCAAGAAAAAAAAGGGGTTGGCCTAAAGCAAATGTAGCAAAGGAGTCACTTACACAGATACGAGCAAAATTCAGGAGTCAAAAAGGAAGATGCAGCCATTGGCGCACCACACCACAGCCTGAAGGGACAAGGAGAGAGGCAGTTTACCAAAGCCTGGCAGGGTGGGGGCAGTAGCATCCAGGACAGCTGACAAAGCAAGGGATGAAGAAAAATATTTTCATCTCTCTACTTCCCAGTGCCCATCTCTTGCCAATGCTTTCTCAGCCAGACCCACTTGGAGGGCATAAGTCAAGGTCAAGTCAGAACAGGGCAGAGAAGGACAAAGAATGGGTCTTGAGAAAGAGGTCAAACAGAATGACAAGCCCAAGTGGTTGGCCAGCTCCTCCCATTGTCCATATGTAAAGAGGAACAGAAGTGAATGGAATGGAGACAAAATCAACAGGCTGTGATGACGAAAAAGGAAGAAGGAGGGGGGCAAGCATTTCTCCTCAGATTCTGCCTGGTGCAGTGAGATTGATACTGATACTCTTTGAAAAGATAAGAAAAAGGAAAGGGACAATGTGGTGATGTTGAGATGTGAGCTCAGAGCAGAACATGCTGAATTTGAAGTATATTCAAGACCATCTAGGATGAATGTTGAATAACATTTTGGTAACCTCAAATCCATATGAACCATCAAGCTACAGTGAGTTCCTCAAGTGCAGCCCCTGGTCATAACCAACCATCCCACAAATCCAAGGCATCAGTTATAGGAGTCCTAGAAAAGTGAACATGAATGGATAGTGCAGTCCCTCATCCTAGAGTCTGGACTGAGCATCCAGCTAGAATTAGGCTGCTTTATCTCTCATCGAGAACAACAGATGGAGCAGCTAGACCCTGCAGCAACAGTGTTCACTCTCACAAAGTGATTGAAAGTCAATTTTCAAAGGCATTGTGCCTGTGAATAGAGTCACAAGCACTTCTGGCTGACTGTGGGGCATTAACACGAATCCTCTTCCATTGACTGTGATGGTCCCTGGCTTGTATTTCCACAAGATAACAGTGGCAGTCAGACTGATCCCTTAGACAGTGTCTCCTCTGTAACCACAACTTCTTGCGGTGTCCTGTGCTTGCAGTGTGTATGGGAGGTGGCTGTAAAGTCACCAGTGCTTTGGGATGAGGATGGGAGTGATGGTGCTGAAGGTGTTCCTCCTTTTTCCATCTTCAAGGAAGTTCCTGATTTAATTCCACTTTGCATTGACACTCCACTCTCCATTTATGAAGGCTCTACCTCTTTATTGTGTGAGACTACAGTCATGTGTCTCAGAAAGACGTTTTGGACAACATCAATCCATATATACGACAATAGTCCCATAAGATTATAACACAATGTTTTGACTATGTCTTTTCTATGTTTAGATATGTTTACATACATGCTTATCATCGTGCTACAATTGCCTACAGTATTCAGTACAGTAACATACTGTACAGTTTTCTATCTTAGGAGCAATAGGCTGTACCATATAACCTAGGTGTGTAGCAGGCTATACCATCTAGGTTTGTGTAAACATACACTGCGATGTTTGCACAATGACGAAATTGCCTAACAACACATTTCTCAGAACACATCTCTGTCATTAAATGGTGTATGACTATACTTTATAACTGCTGGTCCTCTAATCAGAATCCCCCTGTGTGTGTACAAAAATTCTGCTCATATCTTCCCAACTCCTCCTACCTCAGAATCAAAAGTCCTTGTTTAACTACGGGCCATAAATGTTAATACTGTCAAACTAGATACACTAACTTCTGGCCCATTGTTCAGATCATAATTAATACATCGTGTCTTGTGCCTCAGAAAATCAGGCCAATCACTGGACAATAGTCACAACTGTAGAACATTAGGGAATAGTCCCATTTGGACTGGGATTTTGTAAAAAGTTCAATTGGTAGAATGTGATGGGCTGCTCACTAGTTTGATCTATAAGGATTCTGGGCTTTAAGGAATTCAATTGTTTTATAGAGAGATAGAGGGAATTATTGAAACAATACCTGGTTGAAAAGAAGTGCATGCAGGATTTAGTGACCCCACATTTAACACAGAGCTAGTCATAAACAATCAATAAACTCTTGTCTAGAGATTGATCTCACAACCATAATTATATTTCATTCTGTGTGATAAGAGTTATGATAGAGGTAACCACAAAGTCCAAAGGAAGCCCTGAGAAGGAGCCTCAAAGTAAAATTAAGGAAAAGGGAGTGTAAATTGTGGACTACATCCCAGAGTAACTGTTTACATGGTGGACAAATGATATGACATCAAAAGGAGAGGATTACAGGAAAAGTGAAGTTTGGAATGATAACTGCATAGGTGTAACTATTTGAAACTAAGACCTACTCATCTCTGAGACATAAATACACATGTAATGAACTAAATATTTGTGTCCCCCATCCTAATTTATATGTTGAAATCCTTACCAAAGTGATGGTACCAGGAGATGAGGGCTTTGGGGAGGTGATTAGGTAATGAGGGTACAGACTTCATGAATGGGATTAGTGTTTTTATAAAAGAGACCCAACAGGGCTCCCTCATTCCTTCCATCATGTGAAGACACAGTAAGAAGACAGAATTCTATGAACCAGGAAGCAGGATCTCACCAGGCACTAAATCTGCCATATCTTAAGCTTGGACTTCCCAGTCTCAAAAATTGCAAGAAATAACTGTTTTTTTTTATTTAAACCATCCAGTCTATGGTATTTTTTGTTATAACTGCCTCAGTGACCTAGGGCAACACATAAAGGTATTTTCTATGGGATATTTTAGATTATTACCATACCTTTTCCAGATTGTTTTGTAATGTCTGATCCTCTTCTCAACTTTAGGAATAAATATAGATATTGTAAAATGAGAAACAGGATTACATAAAAGTACAAAGAAAATTCACACTCTTGGCTATCATTGTGCAATTTCTCTCCCAATCGTCAATAAAAACAGAATGGGAAACAATCAAGGAGCCCATATTTTCTAATTGACCAATGTGCACTACCTTTGTGTTGGTGATTGTACACAACAACATAACTAATGTTGAGGAATGCAACTTCAAGCCCATTAGGTCAGCTGGCCCCTTGGCTGGCACAGAAGCCAGTGCCCCAGAAATGATGAATAAGCATTGTTCACAATCAGATTACTATCATGGTTTGCCAAAGAGCATTTCTCTTTGGCAATAAAATATGACTTTGTTTTCAGTGTCTGACATGATTAAGTTAAACGTGTGAAGATTCCTAACCTTATCGATTTCCTTGTATTATGCTCATATTTCTCATGCTTTTCAGCACCTTGCTTGTGCCTAAATAGAGGGAGACATTTGAAAGAAGAGCTACTGTTTAGGAGTTGGAAAGCATACAGGCCAGGCAATGTGGAATAATGCTTCATGGTAAAGGTAAGATGCTAAAGAGTTCTAGAAAGACTAATAAGTTTGCCTTTTTCTCAAATTTGGCTATTTGCTAAATAAAGATAGTTTCATGGAGATGTTCATAAAATCATACAGCTGGAACAGCTCCAAGAAGTGGTTTAGTCATCTTCCTTCATTTTACAGGTGAGAAATAGAAGGTTAAATGTAGTAACATGACTTGTGCAAAAATCACAGTAAGTGATAAAATCAAAACTGGAATCAAAGCTTGTTGATCTGAAAACTAGGCCACTTTCACTTGATCTTGAACAATCTTTAACACTTCTAAGCCTCAGTTTCCTCATCTGTAAAATGAAGATAATAGCGTATATCTTATAGAGTGGTTGGTGAAATTGCATGATCATAATACATGCAGAATTGCTTAGCTCCATGCTTTTTATGTGGCATCTAATAATAGTAGATGTTATACTATACTTTTAACACATGTGTTCCTTCAGTATTTTTATTAGGACCTAGCCTCCCGTGAAGTCAGCAACTGAATACATGGTGTGGCTCAAATGTACTGAAGAGGGCCTCTTTACCAAATGTGTATTTTACAGTAAAGTGCCGAAAATCCCTCCCCTAAAGGATTTTTCTTTGGGTTAAACATTACCTTCTTTGCCAAATACATTTTTATAATGGGTATAGGCTTGTATTAATGCACTAACATCTATTTATTCTGAGTTTAGCCAATTCTTTATTTCTAATACAATATAAAGGAAGATAGGATACAGTTTCTGGAGGCTTAGGAAGTGAGTTAAACCTCTAAGGAGAACTCAAAGGGTAGAGGGAAGGTGTTGCTAATACACCAACAAGCCTTCCACACACATGTTGGGTACATTGCCACTTCCCAGCACACTATGCTGAATTCTATGTTCCTTGGATCACAGCTGAGACAATGACCAACCATGGAACACTACATTTAAATAAAAACATTGGAAAAGTACAAAATCTCCGGAGGAAGAAGGAATGGGATTCAATGAAATTTAGATTCCTGTAATAAAAGAACAAGTTCAAGAACTGGGCAAATTGAGAAACAAACCAACAGGAGGTGGAGGTAGGATGGACTTGATTCCTTCCCTCCTATATCAGAAGGATTATTTCATAAAGGCACCATGAATCCTCTTAGCATGCCTGGACAGTCATTTACCTCTTCCTCTAAAATCCCTATAGCTTTCCTCTGCTGAAATTTATTGCAACACAACTTGAATACGTCTTTTTCTTCTCACTAGATATTCAGCTCCTTGAGAGCTAGGGCTACGTCTTCCTCATCTCTGCATTCCCACTTGTAAGACAGCACTGATCTATACATCTGTTTGTTAGTGAACAAGTAATCTATTCTGCATAGCTTCAAAAAGCAGGACTAATATTTTGGGTGTGGTTTTCATAGATTATTTTAGCTCCCTATCAGGAAAACATTCTTAACGCTTAGGCTCAAACATCAGTTTATATTAGCTGTTTCATGGAGAAAGAAGCATCAGTGACTCTTTTGTCAGGGATATGGGACGCTGCATTATCTGGGAGGTTGCATTAATAACTACTAAGATTAGTTCAGCACTCTACTGTTTTTACTTAGACTACTGAAATAGCCCTCACTGGCCACCCTGACATTCGCTTTCCTCTCTAACCCATCCTCCACATTTCTTTAAGAGTTATTGCTAAAGCACAAATGTCATGTTCACCTGTATTTCTTGAAAACCCCCGGATCTCATTGCCTACATCCACATTTGTTAAAGAATTTGTTTTTACAGAATATTATTCCCACTGAATAGTCAACAGACAAAGGGTGCAATTGTAAAGTAAGTTTGCAAAATGCCACACTCTCGTCCTCTCTTAGAGATTTGGGTGCTCCCTAGCACAAGCTACGGAGGACAATTTCAATTTCTTTCTAGTCTCATCTTAATCAGATTTCTTTTCATTTTGACATTACTTACAGTGTCTACGTTTGTCACTTCCTGCTCTTGCCATTTGAGACATGCCATCTCTTGTGAGATGGATCATTAGGGTGAGTAGAGAGAAAAGGAGGATGGGATGAGCAGCAGGTGGAGGGGAGAGCAGGATAATTTCTGGAGGGCATAAAGCAACACTTCATAGCTAAAGAGGCTGACCCTCTGAGATTGTTGAGACTCCACATCTGGCAACATGTATAACTGCTCGATGCTGAAACAACTTCCACAAATTTCACTGGCACATTTCTACTCCTTAAAAAAAAAAAAAAAAAAAAAAAAATCTAGCCTTTTCCACACTTTGTTTTCTCTCTACAGAGCCTCTTTTCTCTCCTTCTCTCAGTGAAATGCATCCAGAAACTGAAAACTGGCATCTATAAGCCTTAATAAAGGATAACAAAGGACCAATCAGTGACAGGGAAAGCTAACATCAACCAGAGTTATCAATGCTCTACAGGTGACACCATTGGGAAACTGCCCTGATTCGCTTTCACAGGCTGATGCACCCAGGCCCCTGCTGCTGGGGGTGCTGGCTGCTAATGCCCCCAGCTGTTCCCTTTTTCAGGAAATTACCTAGCATGGAACTAGAGCCATCTAGCTCTAAAGTTACAGCCCTATTTATCCCTTCCCTATTGAACAGCCTGCAGTCAATAACTGACTGACACAAGAGAACAGAATTCCAGCCCCTCAACTCAAAGTGGGGCTAGGACTGTGGTTCAGTTTCTGCTCCAGAACTCTCTATGGGATCAGACCGAAGCTGAACTCAAGCTGAGACCACATCTTCATTTAACTTCATCCCCATCCTGTTTATCCACATCCTTCCTCTAAGGAGCACTCACTCAATAACCACGGCACCCAAATTCCTGTCTCAGGATCTGTTTCTAGAGAACCTAACCTAAGACACCCCCAATATGGTTTGACTGCATGTCCCCACCCAAATCTCATCCTGAAATCCCATGTATTGTAGGAGGGAGTCAGTGGGAGGTAACTGAATCACGGTTGCAAGTCTTTTCCATGCTGTTCTCATGATAGTGAATAAGTCTCAGGAGATCTGACGGTTTTACTAAGAGGAGTTTCCCTGCACAAGTTCTCTCTCTTTGCTGGCTGCCATTCGTGTAAGATGTGACTTGCTTCTCCTTGCCTTCTGCCATAATTGTGAGGCCTCCCCAGCCATGTGGAACTGTAAGTCTATTAAACCTCTCTTTCTTTTGTAAATTGCCCAGTCTCAGGTATATCTTTATCAGCAGCTTGAGAACGGACAAATACACCCCAAAAAGACCCATCAGAGGCATCATTTCTTCCCAAACTTAAAGTCTTTAAAAGTAATTGCTCATGGTTCTCCCTCTCTTCCTTCTGTGATATATCTTCTTTCATAGTCATCATATATGGTAGATGAGTGTTTATTGCAGTTAAACAAAGAAAAGCTGAGTGCAGTTCCAAAACTAAAACCATCTTTTAAGAGCTTCTTCCCAGGTCACTGCTTCCCCCAGCTGCTGCTGATTATAAAATTATTGAAAAATATAACATAAAGATGCAGTAATATATTTGTAATATTTATATTTCTCCTATTATCATAATTCCCAGAGGGTTTTTTTAGTCCCATCTCTAAGTATATATAGATTCAATACCAATGTAACGACTTCTCTAACCCAGAGTTCTTTGATTTATCTTCTATGGTTAGGTTCTTTCATCAGCTAGTTTGTTTGTTTTTTTGAAGGATCATGGACGTTACACTCCTAGATTGCTCATTAGTATACAGCCTTTACATTGAAGAACAGCTTGACTGGGTATAAAAATTTTGGATAATAGTATCTATAATTATATAATTTTTCTTCTGTGTTCTGGCATTCAATTCTGCCATGAAGAATGTTAGACTAGCTTGATTTTTCTGCTTAGATGGCCACAGACTTTCTTTCTATTCACCAGCAGATGTTTCACATAAACATTTCCTAAAACACAATAGGCTTTTATTTAACACTAAGGATTCAGGTTCTAGTTGATTTCAGGGGATGTTATTTTAACAAATATTTAAATTTTTCCTGTGTTATATTATTTTTTTAGACTATAATTTATATAACTTATATCTTCTATGTCTGACTTCCATATCTATAAAATTGTCTCTAATTACTTTCTAATTTTTTTGTTTCATTTCTTTTTCTGTGATTATTTCAAGCCTTCTATGCTCATGGATGCTGTTTTCTGTGTTGTCTTTCTTAATTCCTTAGGTTCTTAATGCGGTGACAGTTTTTGATGACTTTATTTTTACATTTCATTTATTTCTTAAAATCAGCCTGCCTGATTATCCTTTCAATGCAGTGTGTGTGTGTGTGTGTGTGTGTGTGTGTGTGTGTGTGTGAGAGAGAGAGAGAGATTAGATTTGATACCTTTTATTAAGTTGGTATCTTTTATTAATTTTATGTCTTTTTGCAACTAGTTTACATTCATTTTATTTAAAATTATGAAGACTCTATTTTTTATTTACTTTCTTCTTCATTTTTTTTCTGATGTTGTCAGATTTGCCATTTTGTTTCCCATGTCCCTTTACTCTACAGGTATTGTTTTAGGTTTTCTGCTCATGGTGCTTCTTGGAATAAGGAAAGTTCTCTCTAGACCAGAGTTCTGCCCAAGAGTAGGGGACAGAATGGGCAAGTATGATCTGGAGAAGCTATCACTTTCTACTTTAGTATATTATCTTGGAAAGCTGGTGAAACAAATCAGCCACATTTTTTCTATTTGAGTATTTGGTTCTGCTAAGGTTTCAGCATCCCCTTTGGATCAGCTTGGTTCACAGCAAGCCCATATCTCACACATCCTCTCTTTCATGATTGGCAGTTGTTGTTTATCTCTTCAAATGACTGTGATAAGCAGACTCAGAGGATCCATAAAACCTTTCAAGATAGAGAGAAGATTAGATTGGCTTTTGGCATGCTGTCATGGAGAAGATGGAGGTTCTTCTCTTCTTTTTCTTCATATTGGCGGACACTTTCATAAAGAGAAGCAAGGTAAAAATGTCCTTATGCAATCATCTTTTGCTAGAATTCAATACATTGTTCATGCTTCATTGTGGTCCTCTTTTGCCTTTCCATTTATTTGCTGTTACCTAATGAAGAAATATATATGCTTCCTTACTTTATCTGCTGTCAATTTGCAATGATTTTTACAGACAAAAGTGGTGGCATTCTTGCAGTCGGTGTCTTGCCTTTAAGCAATATCCCTTAAGAAGCAGCCTCGAGGAATGCATTATGTCCAAATTGAGGGCCATCTGTATTTTACTTAATTCATTTACTCACCCCTCATTCATTCACCAGATATCTATTGAGTGCCTCTGATGTGTGTTGGCTCAAATAGAAATGGAGAAAAACACACTTACCAGTGCTCCATAAATCCCCTTGAGATAAAGAAAAAAGTTTCAAGGAACTTGATGATAGTTTTAGAGACTAATTTTATTTGCTCTGCATTTCTATCATCCATAAATATTATTAGGGGATGATTATCCGCTTTGTTCCTGACCAAGGAAATTGAATTTCATGAGCTACTGATGAGATTGATTTTTCTAAGGAAAGAATATTGGTCAGTTGTTTCAGTAGAATTCTCTTTTTTCTTGGTTGTTGTGTTTTGAAAGCAGAAAATACGTGCTCCTGGGAAGATTTAAAGATGTGAGTATTTTTATAACAACCCCACCACAATACATGAAGAGGAATGTAAAATAACTTCATGTAAATCCCGCAGGTGAATGAGTAAGGGTATATTTTGCAGACTTCTTAAACAACTCATTCAGTTGCCTGAGTTCTTTGGAGAAAATATGCCATCTAAAGCCAATAAACTTGTAAATAAGTAATAGGATAATGCAGCTATGTGGATGAAAAACATTAAAAGTGGATGATGGCTCCATGCTATGAATCTGAGAAGAACATTTGCTGCTGTTTTGAGGAAAGATGGAACCAGATTTAGAACTGGACTAATAATGTGTCCTATTCTCCTCTAGAATGAAAACAGTTTTGTTTAGGGAATATGACTCTGGCTCTCTGACTCGGGGATTCAGTTGCAGAAACTGTTAACTAAAAATTAATTGAGATGTTTGACCTTCTATAGGTTACCAGGGTGTGCAGGACTGGAAATGTCTTTTTTTTTTTTTTTTTTTTTTTTTTTTTTGAGACGGAGTCTCGCTCTGTCGCCCAGGCTGGAGTGCAGTGGCCGGATCTCAGCTCACTGCAAGCTCCGCCTCCCGGGTTTACGCCATTCTCCTGCCTCAGCCTCCCCAGTAGCTGGGACTACAGGTGCCCGCCACCTCGCCCAGCTAGTTTTTTGTATTTTTTTAGTAGAGACGGGGTTTCACCATGTTAGCCAGGATGGTCTCGATCTCCTGACCTCGTGATCCGCCTGTCTCGGCCTCCCAAAGTGCTGGGATTACAGGCTTGAGCCACCGCGCCCGGCCTGGAAATGTCTTTGTCACATGTAGAATATCATTAGGGTATCTCAGACCTCTGAATCCAATTGCCTTTTTAGATCAATGTTTGCAAAGTGAATGGCACTGGACAAAGGAGAGCTCAGGGTCAGTCTGCTCCCAAATAACCAACATCGATAAAATAATTAAATCAAAGCTAGTAAACTGAGGTCTCGTTAACAGTTCTTCTGTAGTGTCAGATGGGGTGAGGTCTGGATTAAGTGGCCAAGACTAGGAAAACAGTGAGAAGTTCAGTGGCTGACAGAGTTTCTCTATCTTGAACAGGAAACCTCCTAAAGGTAGCTAAATTGTCTGTCAGTCTCAGTATCTGACAAATATCAACCTGGCACATGTATAGAAATGAAGAGATATTTCCTTTTAATTGAGGAAAAAATTCCTATCGATGAATGATATTATAATCATAGAAAATTCAGGTCTGGAAATGAATTTAGGACTCATCAGAGACAGTAGGCCTTCAATCTGTTTCACAGACAAACCTTTTCTTCAAACAGTGTCTTAAGTTAAAGCCTAACAGATAAAAACTAATAAAACTGTAGTCGCTCAGGGCTCAGGCGGGAACCGCTGACCTTACTACCCAGCCTCTGAGTAATAAGCTGAATGGATACAGCCCCATGAAACACAGTTTGAAAAGCTGAGCTGACCGGAAAAGGATCACACAATTATACAGTGGCAAAGCTAAAACCAGTAGTTGGGTAACCCGCTTTGATGACAATAATATTTACCAGTATTTTTCAAACTGTAATGCCACGTGAATCACCTGGAACTCTTGCTAAAATGCAGATGATGACACCATGATCTGAGAGGGCCTAGGATCTGCATTTCTAGCAATCTCCCAGGTGATGCCACAGCTGCCGCTCCAGGGAGGACAGCTGGAGAAACAAGAGACTTTCCAGGACACCACATGAAGGAGGTGAGCAAGCATCCTGGAAGGAATTGTAGTCTAAATGATTAAGTCAGCTGCCTGAAAAACTGCTAATTCACACCTTCTGTCTTCACAATCTTAATCACTACCTGAAAATAGAAGGGAGAACATATGCAGAGCAAAGGATGAAATCTGTCAGTCCAACGTGGCCCAAAAATCAATCCTTAGAGAATTAACATAAAAACAATGAATAGGCCCTGCATGGTTGCTCACGCCTGTAATCCCAGCACTTTGGGAGGCCAAGGCCTGTGGATCACGTGAGGCCGGGAGTTTGAGACCAGCCTGGCCAACAAGGCAAAACCCCATCTCTACTAAAAATACAAAAATTAGCCAGGTGAAGTGGTGGGTGCCTGTAATCCCAGCTACTCAGGGGGCTGAGGCAGGAGAATCACCTGAACCTGGAAGGCAGAGGTTGCAGTGAGCTGAGATCGGCCACTGCACTCTAGCCTGAGCAACAGAGCAGGACTCCATCTTAAAAAAAAAAAAGAATGGCTCATACTAGTCCTGATTGTTTTTGAAATCCTAAAATCAAATTTGAAAAATCTTGAATTTTTAAAGCAATATGTTGAGGAAGAATCTACAAATGAAATGAGTGAATTGGTACAGAAGACAAAAGGTCAATGACTGCCTATAGAAATGCTGTCCAATATATGAAGCTAAACCTGAGAGGTCCTCAACATTCCTTTTTTGGCTTGATCCATCTTGGCACTCATCATTTCTGAGCCTCCCCTGTGCAGCTAGCTGTTCACCTCACTGATTTGGATAGTACCAGCTTTCCCATTAAACTTTAGCTATTTTGGGTCCCAGCCACCAGATTCTTCATGTATCTGAGGCGGCTGATCAAGTAATTTGCAGGTTAAAAATAGCTTAATGTGTTTTCATTTCAAAATGGTATTTGGATTCACATAATGGCCTTAGAAACTGTAATGTAAATTGGTAATAAAAATATGAGTAAAATGTCTTACACACTTCCTTAAAGTCCTGATTATCTTACCATGAAGACAGACCCTGAATTTTTTTTTTTTTTTTTTTTTTGAGACAGAGTGAGACTGGAGTGTAGTGGCGTGATCTTAGCTCACTGCAGCTTCCGTCTTCTGGGTTCAACCAATTCTCCTGTCTCAGCCTCTTGAGTAGCTGGGACTACAGGCATGTGCCACCACACCTGGCTAATTTTATATTTTTAGTAGAGATGGGGTTTCACCATGTTGGCCAGGCTGGTCTCGAACTCCTGACATCAGGTGATCCTCCCGCCCTGGTCTCCCAAAGTGTTGGGATTACAGGCATGAGTCACTCTGCTTGGCCATATCCTGATTTCTTAATAGAAATACCACTTTAATTTGTTCATGAAATGACTAGATCTTTTAAAGAAAGGTGAGCTTCTTCAAACCCTAAAGATTCAGTTATTTACCTGTGATATCAAATCTGCAATGGAAACTAAAGTGAAATGCCGTGTAACAAAGATCTCACTAAATCAATACCAAGGATATAGAATACCCTAAAGTTAGTTAGAAAAAAAATGCATTTTGAGAAACTGATGGAAAACTAATTGTATTAACTGTTATACACCAAAATTGCTATAATCTATCTGTGGCTTTTAAGAATTCCTGCAACAAATATTACCTAAAAGCTTAGCATCTTTGAGTGTTAAACACCAGTTCAGTTCATAAAACAAAAGTAGAAGTTTAAAAAAAGCCCAACAATGTATTGTCAGAAAACAGCTCCAGTCCATTTATATTTTTTAACGAAATACTCTTTTGAGTTTGATGTGGTAAACCAGTTTAAACTATTTAGAAGCCTGCATTTGGAATTGCTTTCTTGTAATTTGGTGAAGTACAAGCAAAGCATTTGAATAATAAAAGAGAGGCATTTTCTCCTCAATACTACATTAAGTAAAAGCAAATCACTGATATAATCCTGTTTCCATGGGAACCTAAGTATAGAGCCAGTCTAATACAAGGCATTTCTCCTAGTACACATATTTCCCCCTTTTCCTTAAAATGTACTTTTGATGGCTGTCCAAAGGCTAAAGAGTAAGAGCTGAGAACAAAATCATCATCTTTCTTCAACTTTTCCAGGGTTGAGAGAGCTGCAAAAGTAGCTAAAACAGAAAACCGCAGAGTCTTATCATAGCAGGGCTGGAGCAAGAGCTGGCTGGAAGAATGGACTTTGCTGGGGGTGGGGGTGGCGGTGGGCGGGGGTAGCCTTAATAAATCTCTGACTGAAACTTGGAGATTAAATTTGAACCTGTCAACCTAATCACAATGATCTCCCATATTTGCGCATGCAGGCTGCTGTAGAGCAATGTCTTCCTCCCATTCCCACCATCTTTAACTGGAATGCAACCATTCTAGGAACCCTCTTTCCATCTAGAACAGTTGTTCTAAGTGTTGTTGCTGAGCCAGCAACATCTGTAGCACCTGGGAAGGTGTTAAAAATGCAAATTATTGGGTTCCCCCTCAGATCTACTGAATCAGAGACTTAGGAGGGTGGGGTCCAGCAAGCTGTGTCTTAACAACCCTCTGCGTGATTCTAATGCATGCTGTAGAACCACCAGTTACATATTTATTTGAACAGAGACTTTTGGGAGGTGGAGACTTCACCATGGAGCTAAATAACTCTCAGCATGCGGAAAGAGTAGCTAGAATTAATGTTTCAGCCTCAGCACCAGCGCTAAGGAGATCCACAATGAAGTTAAGTATCTTGGGGACTGACCCAGGGAGTAGAATAATGCTAGAAAAAAAAAGTTGATGTGAGATGTAGATGTTATACAGAATTATGGATCAAAATTAAATGATAAAAATTCAACAGAAAAAGAAGGAAAAAGGAGAGGAAGACGAAGAGGAGAGCCATTTTTAATACCATAGAAATTTCACTTAAAATGAAATTGGGTTAGCAACTACCTCTAGCTCCAAGCGGTAACTAAATACATTTATAAAACTTTTGGATACATGATATTTTTATTTTGACTTTTTAGGTCGGGGGTTGTACTATTTTCTATCTATCTGAGGAGGAAGATACCTTTGAGACCTACGTGAGCATTTTAATTTTAAGAAAATTAGTTTCAGACTGCACGGTACCAAAAGCTCTATTTGTAAGTCATATCTTCAGTAAGCCTTATGTCTTTCTAAAGTGCTATGGTCCTCTTGCCTGGACTTATTAGAGCATCACAGGTGGGCCAGATGTCTGTTGCTGATGTGCTGCAAAGAGATTCTAGGGTATATTAGACATCTGGACATCGGTACCTTTAAAGTTTGTTTCCAACATTAAAATTCTCTCATCACAAATTAGGCTCTGACAAGACACAAGAGTCATTATTCTGAATGTTTATGTCCATGATAAAATGGTATGGTTGTAGAATATTGGGAAGTAAACCTGATCCTAAGATGAAATCGGAAATTGTCTTGAGGATAAATGCTCACTCCAAGCATGTTTCTTTCCTCTTTACACTTTTTCTTTAAGGAACGTACAGAAAAAGAAGATCTGTTATTTGAAGAGGCTTGTGCCTAGATTTCAGTTAAGCAAATAGCTACAAACTATACTGTAGTGTGCTGTATAATACTGCTTATGCGCAACTTGCTTTTCCTTATTACTTCCGAGTATGGTTTAGGAGTTAAGCCATGATATCTATTGGTAATAGGAGTAAAGGGTAACTCCTATTTCTGTTATAGGGAATTAGTGCAAATACTCTGATGGGACCCTCATCTGCTTTATTCCTGCCTCCAACAAAAGGAAAAAAAAAAAAAAAAAAAAAAAACAGAAAAAAAAGATGTTTCCCAGTTATCATAGGTGGTACACAAATCTAATTCTGCACATAGATACCAGAAAGGCCTTTCCCACTCTTCTCTTTGCCATTGCTGCCTCAGTGGTTTCCACATCCCCAAGTTCTCAGTGGTGGCAAAGTTTGAGGCAAAATCTTTGGTACTGAAACACAGCCTGGAGCTTAAGTTAAATCCTGAGGGCATGTGGAATGTCAACGCCTTAAGCTTCTCTGGTCTCAAAATAGCTTAAATTCCTGGAAAGAACCCGGGAAACTAGAGAACTAAAAGTGAACTGTGAATTTTTATAGATGCTAAAAATTCAGTTCTAATTATAGGGTGATTTTGAAGGTGTTTTTAGGAGGTAGGATTGTAGAGTGCCGAAAGCATTGCCCTGAGGGTTAAGGAGACCCAGGTCTAGACATGGATTTGCTTCTAATCGCTTAAGCTCTCTGACCTCAGTTTCCTTCTCTATAAAATGAGTGTAATAAGAGTGTCTACATGACAGAGTTGGTGGGGAGATTAGGTGCTTCAAACCACGCACCTAGTCCAGGTTCATCACTCAATATATGTCAGCTACAAGTGTTTATTATCAGCCAGCCATAAGCAAATTATTTCATTGGATTAGACCACAGATTCTTTTCACATTGTGAGGGAGATAGAATGTGTTCCACTGAATTTTAGGTTTTCTTGAAAGCTCCTCAGATTTAACCTTGGAGAAAGAGAAGGACAGTGAAGGGGAAGAAAGATGCCTTGGGTAACGCAAATCCTGCTTTTGATTCAAACTCTAGTATCCAGGTTTTCTGTATTTTATGCATTTATGGTGAATTTTACTTAATTGAAATATAAATGGGGGAATAATTATGTTGATTTCTTTAAAGTTTCAAAAACAATGGGCCAGATATTCTCAAGATCTTTTTGAACTCTGAAGTCCTTTGATTTTCAATGAGTATATTAATTCACCTGTCCTGATAGATATACTCAATATAAAAATATACTTTACATAACTAAAAGGGCAAATTCGTGCCTTCTCTTCTCAAAATACAGACACAAGAAGAGGTCTTAGCTAGTCATCTTTCCTTTCTATAGCAATTCCAAAATTTTTATTTTCTTTCTTTCTTTCTCTTTCTTTCTCTTTTTTCTTTCTTTCTTTCTTTCTTTCTTT
>NW_012114799.1:1126983-1133875 GCF_000951035.1 Colobus angolensis palliatus
TTTTTTTTTTTGAGACAGAGTTTCACTGTTGTTGCCCAGGCTGGAGTGCAGTGGCGCAATCTCAGCTCACTGCCACTTCTGCCTTCCGGTTTCAAGCAATTCTTCTGCCTCAGCCTCTGGAGTAGCTGGAATTACAGGTGCCCACCACCACACCTGGTTAATTTTTTGTATTTTTAGTAGAGACAGCATTTCACCATGTTGGCCAGGCTTGTCTCGAACTCTGACCTCGTGATCTACCTGCCTTGGCCTCCCAGAGTGTTGGGATTACAGGCATGAACCACTGCGCCTGGCCATAAAGGTCCAATTTCTTATTCCCAAGTTGAGAGAACATATATAAAAGGACAAGGTGATATGAGAATGAAGAGGGAATTAAGAAAAGTAATAAAGGTTGTTTCATATAATAATGAGAAATAATACTCCCACTGTAAAAAAAAAAAAAAAGAGCCTTGTAAATTATGGAGCAAGTTTCTCTTCTCACCTTCCTCTTCTTCTCCTCCCTTCCCTCCCCCTTCCTTCCTCCTTTTCTTCTACTTCACTTTCAAAGGTATCCTAAGCAGTAAAATGCAATTCCTTGAACAGGCAAATGTTCAGTCAATGATCTGCATTTTACATAATTTCTATTTCTAATCTTTCCTCTACAGCAGTGTTTGAGGCTGGTCAGAGGTGCAGGCATTCCTCAACAGGGACATGACACCAAGCGGTCCCTGACTGTTGATGAGGACAACATCTACACAGGCCTGCTATTAGCACCTGGGACGTTCACACATCTTTACAAAACTCAAAATTCAGCTCTAAATATGCTCATACTTTGGTGATGGCGAATTAGTACTCTCTTCATACATGAAGGAAAAAGCTCTGGCTAACTTACGATATGTAAACGTAAAATAATGTACTTGTTTGCATGCAGAGCATTGTGCTAGGAGAGGGAAAGATCGTCTTTCATCTGTGCCTGCTGTATTTAGCACTTTTATGCATAGTATCATAATCCTTTTAACAACTTGCCCAGGTTTACAGATGAGAAAACAGAGACCATGAAGTTGTGGATCTCATCAGGTTTGTCTGAACCACACTAGGTTCTCTAAGAGGCTCTCTAAGGGGTGCACCAAAGCAGAAAGGGTGGTTTCTATATCACCAAGTTTGTGAGACAAATGAGCATCCATGAAATCAATAAGTCCTAAAGTATGTGTAGAGATGAGCAGGAGATGAGCACGGAGGGATGGTTATTTTAGTAACAATGAGAAATCCACATGTGAAAGGTGAAGGAAATTGGTTGGGTCTTGCAGACTGGAAAAGACCTTTAAAATAACAAGCCTGACACCGTGGTCCCCTAGTTATATAACTAACATCAGGGTTCACTAATTCAGAAGAAGATCATCTGTGTTATATTTCATGAAAAGACAGAAGCTATACGAAGAGCAAGACTTACTATGCTATTTCCTTATTTCTGTACTTTATTTTCTTATTTCTATACCTTTTCCCAAATAACAAAAAGTCTCCATTGGTATGTTCAAAGACAACAATTTCATCAGAGTAATTATGAGTCTCATCTCCACAGGCGCCTGCAGATCTTTATAGATGATCATTTTGATAGTCACCTTTAAAGGTAGATGCTGGAATATAACATTTTCTAGCAAGAGAGAACATTTATGGACAATTCATCATCTGGAAACAATATAGGGCAAGAAGCAATTTGAAGCTCACAGACCATGTATGCCTGGAGGAAGTGTTCTGTGCTGGGGTGATGCCATCATGCCTGGGCTGCTCTTGTTAGTTCAGGATCACTTTGTGGATCAAACTTGCAGGAGTAGTGTGAGTTATTTTAAGGTTTGGGAGCCAATGCGTGTTAAGAGCTGATGGAGACACATCCTGTGTGTCTTCACTTACTACCAATCATTAGACAGCACCTTTACAAATAATTGAGTTCGATTTGACTGGGAGTGATTCAGAAGCTGAGCTGAGATCTTGGGAAATGTGTAAGGTGTTTTTGGGCTTCCCTGACATCAGCTACATATTTTTCCATATATTTGTTCTGTTTTGTTTTTATCTGCTGTACTTTCAGAGGATGGTGTTCAAAAATAGCCACTTATTTCCTTCCAACTGTTTTTAAATTGCTCATTTTAGTGCAAGAATAAATGGGCAAATGTCAAAAGCCTACTCTGACAGTTCTGTTTATATTTAGCACAACAACACTGGAGGACCCAATTACGAAACTTTTTACCGTGCTCCATAAGCACGTCTTTGTCAGGGCCTGAGTTCCTGCTAATACTTTCTTGGAGTCATATTGATTTTATAAAGTCTTTCTGCACAAAAGAATATTCAAGGCTAAATATAAAAAGCAATCAACTATTTTGTACACACAGTGCAAAGTAGTATGCATTAGAACTGTATCCATATATATTTATACCTATTTATCTATACCTAGATACCTATGTTGATATCTATAGAGATTTGTTTATCTTTGGTATAAGATTACATTGTTAGCCCCCACTCTTATCCTCTTTGTCTTCTACAGAAGAGACTATTCACTAAGTCTTAGGATCCAGGGATACCCATCATCTCTGAACCATACCAAGCTGTAGCACCTTTTGTGTCTAATGCTTTAAATCACATTATAAATTATTTGGTATCTGTAACTAAGAAGGTGTTTTGACCAATTTAAATTAAAAACTACAAATAAGTCTGTGATATTTGCATGTAAATTTGTATTTGAGTGTAGAATAGTCACTTCACTGTAGGCCGGGAAATGACATGCATCACTGTGAACCTCTTCGATTGTCCAGACCAGAGGAAATCCTAAAGGCAAACAGTTGAAAAACCAATGAATGCCTCAAAGAACAGTACGAAGTGGTGATAGGAAACCTGATATTTACTGAGCACCTGTTCTATATCAGTAGGCTTAGTAGTTTACTTGCATTAATCCATTTAGGTTTTTTGTTTTGTTCGGTTGGTTGGTTGTTTTTTGTTTTGTTTTGTTTTTTTGAGACGGAGTCTCGCTCTGTCACCCAGGCTGGAGTGCAATGGCACAATCTTGCTCACTGCAACCTCCACCTCCCAGGTTCAAGCAGTTCTCCTGCCTCAGCCTCCAGAGTAGCTGAGATTACAGGCGCGCCACCATGCCCAGCTAATTTTTGTATTTTTAGTAGAGACGGGTTTTCACCATGTTGGTCAGGCTGGTCTCAAAATCCTTACCTCATGATCCACCCACCTCGGCCTCCCAAAGTTCTGGGATTATAGGAGTGAGCCACTGCTCCCGGACAACCCATTTAGTTGTTACAACTATCCTGTGAAGTTTAACAATCCTCAGTTTCTGACGAGAAGACCCAAATTGAGAAAAGATAAGGAAGTGGTGAAAGGCCAGATCGTGCAAAGTCTCTATTCATATCCAAATTGCATGACTAAAACTTGTGCTCCACTCATTCTACAAATGCTTCTTAAGCCCACCAGGCAGGGGAATCGCTGTAACTTCTGAGTTCTCCCTTATAACTCCTGGAGTCTTTTCATATTCCTCGTCACCCCCGAGCCAGCTCTCTCCTTTTCTGTGTTTTGTTTTCTTTCTTTCATTTTCACTCTGTCCACCAAGTCTTTCCCACCACGATTTACTCATAAGAAGAAACAGAAATAGTTCAGATTTTTAAAGTCGTGTGTTTCCTCCACAAAATGAATGAAAGAACAAACCAACAAGCAAACATACAAGAGGGAAATGTCTCTATTTCTCTCAGCTTCACTTACATGAAATACAGTCCTTATAGGACCATACTGGCTTATAATCTTTCTGCATTTCCAAATTGGCATCTGATAGCATTCACAAACGACGTCCTTCAAATATCCCACACTATCTAATCTTCCCTTATTATCAGCAAATAATCTAGATTCACAGAGAAAATGGAGTCCATAGACAGGAGCCCTCTCAATGCCTATTACTCCACTCACTTCCTTAGATATATAAAGAGGGATCACCAAGCTGGAGGAGCTGTATGGAGCCCTACACTACCTCCTTCATGTCATACCCGGGGTCCAGCATGGGACCACTATTTCCATCAGGGACCTTGGGGAAAAGCAGTTCAGAATTTAGTCTCCAGGCCTGCTACTCGCCAAACATGTAACCTTTTACAAATTATTTAATTTCTCTACTAACTGAACTCATTTTTTAGTTCAGTTCCTTTAAAGAAAAATCCTTCCTTACAGGGTTATTTTGGTGGTCCAGTGTAAGAAAGGAATAATGGAATTATTATTAAAGTAGGTAGTTAGGATTCAACAAATCTTCATAACAATTATGATTTGTCTCAGTCAGGGATTATTTGGTTATCATATTTGTCAGAAACAAAAGCCTGCTGAACCTAGTTCAAACCAAAAAGAAAGTTCCCTGGAACATTTTCGGAGCATCTGGCAAAACCACAGAATTTGAAGGATTTTGTGGCATCTTAGAGTACTGAAAGAGGGTGAAATCGAGACTGGGGGTGGTGGCTCACGCCTGTATTCCCAGCACTTTGGGAGGTTGACGTGGTCAGATTCTGAGGTCAGGAGAGAGAGACCATCCTGGCTAACACAGTGAAACCCCGTCTCTACTAAAAATACAAAAAATTAGCAGGGCATTGTGGTGGGTGCCTGTGGTCCCAGCTACTCTGGAGGCTGAGGCAGGAGAATGGTGTGAACCGGGGAGCCGAGGCTTACAGTGAGCTGAGAATGCGCCACTACACTCCAGTCTGGGCAAGAAAGTGAGAAGACTCCATCTAAAAAAAAAAAAAAAAAAAATTGAAGAAGTTGCAAGACTGAGAATAAAGATTTAGGTAGTGGTTTGTGTGGTAAGCTTCACTGCATGCACTCCAGCCTGAGTGACAGAGACTGACCCTGTCAAAAAAAAAAAAAAAAGAAAAAAGAGGGTGAAATAGACATAGCTCACTTCTCTGTCTTGAAACCTAGTCTCTTATTTCTGGATTTCATTGCTTATCTGCAGTCTCTCTCTCTCTCTCTCTGGCTCACTCTCTCTCCTCATACTGGAGATCTCTGTTCTCCTGGTATTCGACTCAAGTTGCCCATCCTAGCTAAGTCCACCTTACCTGTAGTTTAAGCATACATAATTAATTTTAAAAGCCCCAGTTTCTGAATTTCACATTCTTAGGGGAGAAAATCCATTTGGTCTAGTTTGAGTCAGGTGTCTACCACAGCTCAATGAACCAGCGATGAGATGGGGACAAGCTAACCCAACAGTTTGGGGGCTGTAGGGGCTGGGGGAGCAGCCTCTCTGAGAGGAGATTACAGACAGGCTAGATAAATGAAGGTCTGCTTTATTCCTTTCATTATCATCACTAGAGGCAAGGAGAAGACACAACTTAGATGCTCTGATTCAGGCATGGTGTGCTATACTTCCCATTGTAACCCAGTGTCCTTTTTCTGGGCACACGCAAGAAGGAGAGTAAATCCACACGAAAGCTTGCAATCGTGTTTATAGCAATGGTATTCCTAAAGCCAAAAATCAAAACAACCCAAATGTCCATCAGCTAATGAACAAACAGACAAACTATGATATATTCATACCGTGGAACACTACTAAGCAACAAAAATAAACAAAATATTATTACACTTAACATGAGTCGATTACAAAAAGTATGCTAAGTGAAAGAAATCAAATGTAAAAAACTACATATTTTATGTTTCCATGTATATAGAATTCTAGAAATGACCAAACTATAGCAACAGAAAACAGATGAGTGGTTGCCTGAGATTGAGAATGGGAGTGAGGAGTTGATTGCAAAAGGACAGGAGGAAATGTTTTAGGGTGATGGCACTGTTTTATATATTCATTGTAAGGATGTTTACTTGACTGCATACAATGACCAAAATCCATCAAATTGTACATCAAAATAAATACATGTTATTGTATGTAAATTATGCCTCAGAAAGAAACAAAGAAGAAAAGAAGAAAAAGAGTAGAGAGAGATGGAAAAAAAGAAGGAAGGAAAGAAAGAGGAAAGGAAGGAAGGACAGAAACAAAGAAACAAGGAAGAAAAGAGGTGGTCATTTCCAATTCTACCTGCCATTTTTTCAGGTGAGTCAGCATATATCAACTACCATGCTTATGGATACATGATTACCACTAATAAAAACTTTTTATTGAGCAATTGCCATATGGCAGAAAGTATGATAACTAACTTCTCTATATGCATTATTGAATTTAATTCTCATAGCAACCCTATAGAGTAGGGGTTATTATTCCCACTTTAGATATCAAGAAGTAGTTATTCAGAGAAGCTAAATTTCTTGCTAAAATTGCCATGTTCATCAGTGGTACAGCTGAGATTCCAAAACAGGTCTGCCGGATTCCCAAGCCTCTGTTCCCAACCACCATCCTTCAAGAATTATTCCAATATCAATCCCAGATATTACCTCGTCATGATCATCACGTGGGTTTAAAAAAAGAAAAATCAGCAAAATCACAGTGACACTGGACTTTTAAGCCGATATCTGAATCATGTTGTTTCTGGTGCTCAGTAAGCTGATTTGAAGGTAGTTGAATAGTGTCTCCTATTATGTGAACTATAACTGCGTATATCTCACAAATGGTGTCATCTTCTTGTTTGTGTGATGTTTGTATAAGGTGGAATGTTAAAAAATTGTTTCAGAACAATGCAAATGAAAACTGAAGGCTGGGCATAGTGATTCACTCTGTAATCCCAGCACTTTTGGAGGCTGAGGCGTATGGATGGCTTGAGCCCAGGAGTTTGAGACCAGCCTGGGCCACGTGGTAAAACTCTGTCTCTACAAAAATTAGCTAGGTGTGGGAGTGCATGCCTGTAGTCTCAGCTATTCGAGAGACTGGGGTGGGATTATTACTAGAGCCCAAGAGATAGAGGCTACAGTGAGCCAAGAACACATCACTGTACTCCAGCCTGGG
>NW_012114799.1:1134301-1153436 GCF_000951035.1 Colobus angolensis palliatus
AAAGAAAAGAAAAGAAAAGAAGAGAAAAAAGAAAACTGAGTAATTCAGATCCACTGGAGCCCAAGTCAGAAACCATTGCAGGATGCTAGTCAACTCTCAGCTAAGCTGAGGGCTACTTTGCAGATCAGTCACATGAAATGTACACTTTTTAGTATGTCACCATGCTTGAAGGTACTTGGTCTATATAGTCAGAGTGAATTACAAAAATCAATACAATTATTTGTATCATAGGAGGGGAGGAGAGCTGTGTTTGTGAAGCACCATACTTCCCTGACCCCTTCACAGGCAGGAACTGGAGTTCATGGCACTAGAACTAGTTGGCTCCTTCGGTGCTGGCAGGGTCAGACTCCACTCACTTGGCCCAGCTGTGTTCTACCATTTGTGGGAGGGGGAACACAGGTGAGTGGGTACGGGAGCCAGGGTGAGTGTTTTTGGGTTCCAGCAGGAGCAAAACTTTGTGCAGACCCCACAGAAGCATCTAGGGGGCTGCCCACAACACCTGAATCCCTAGAAGGAGTATTACAGTGCCCTTTCAACTTTGCCATCCCTGGATGACTGGATGGGTGAAGTTTTAACAGCTCAGCGGAAGGTCAGTGTGACAGCCTTTTGTACCTGAACTCATGGCACCTGAGTTCTTGTCTGGCATCCAGGAGGAATGAGGTCACAGGAACAAATTGGAGATGTTTTATTGCCGATGAAAGCGGTTCTCAGACGGAAGGGGAGCTGGAAAGGGGATGGAGCAGGAATGGCCAGATTCCTCTCCAAAGCTATGCCATCAAGCTGTCCCTTTGAAGTCAAGTCACTTCTCTCCATAGTCTTCCACATCCGACTGCTTCTCCTCTCTGCTGGCTGAGTTCTGGGGTCTTTATGCGCACAGGATTGGGAGTGGGGAAGACCATGGGTGGTTTTGGAAAAGGCGACATTTGAGTGGGAAAACAGGAATGTATGTTCTCACTTTGGGCTGTGGTTCTAGGCTTGAGGTTGGGGCCCTCGCTGGGGACCTGCCTTCTTCTGCCCAGAATTCTCCTGCCTCCTGTCCCTATTATTTGCATTATCTATCAACCACAAAGTATTTAATGAGTTTTTACCAAGAGCCAGGATTGCTTTGGAAAGAAAGTAGAATGAGGCATAGAGATCATTTCAAGATATCTTGCTATGTAATTGCTCAGCAAAAACTAACATACATGAAACTGTCACAATGAAATAATAAACTGTACGGTTTTGAATACAGCTACCATGTAAGTTCATAGATAGGGGAAAGTAGAATGAGCTGGAGAGTCTGAGAAGAATGAAGGGAAGGGCAACAGAGTGGCAGAAGAACAGGGTGTGGGGCAGGCAGCTGGCCTTGTGTCCCAGCGGAGTGGCTTCACAACTGTGTCCCTTGGTCAGCTTACTCCTTTGCGCCTCAATGCCCTCATTTGTAAAATGGAGATGTAAATAAGCAGCAGCAAATAGAAGACTAAATAGAAGGCTATTGAAGAATCCTGTGTATGTCAACAAAATTTTGAACTTCAGGACTGAAATAAGACTGTCGAAAATTTACCCATCAAAAATCACCCCACATTGGTCCTAAGTTATAGAAAGACTACACCTACCTATTTTGACAGTGGGGAGACAGTAGTACCTGATTCTGTAACAAATGACAAAGAAAGTAGAGTATTCACTTTACTACGCTTGTTTAAAACATATCTATTCCAAAAATCAAGGTAAGCTCTTTACTACTTGTGATTCTTTCCCCCACATAGACATTCTAGAATATACAAGGCATCCTCTACACTGCCCCAAAGCTATGTAAAAATACAAACTGATGAATAATTGTAAAAACCAAAAAGCCTTTCTAGTGTCTTATTTTTGTGAGACAAAAGTCAGACAAAACCAGCCTAAAAATAAATAATAGGAGAGTCCAGTCAATCTCAACAAGCTTTACAATCACCTGCAGCATTGGGACATTGTGAGATTGTCCCAATTCATGCTTCTATGTGACAGTTTCACTTGTTTTAATCCTGCATCCAACCCCCTTCCCTTCCTGTCCCACAAGCACTGTAATGAAACAACATATTGTTCGGGACCGTCAGATAATTCTCCCCTTTCAGGATAACCTTTTTTCTCACATTTGGGGCATTTACCCAGAGTCAATGTGTATTCTGTTGACTGACTTTCAATTCAGTATGCTAAAACCCAAAAAATGCATCTCCAACATGTCATTGACATATCAGTATCAAGGCATTTGAATCTCTCAACCTTTTAAAATAAATGACATAAATTATAATCAGTCAAAACTCCCGAACTGTATATCCTGGTTATAAAGTATATCCATTTCATGATTAGATACTGAAGAGAAAATCAAGTCACTTTTCCAGTCATTTTTAAGATGAACACCTCCCTATATCAAGGAAAACCACTGTCCCAGTTAGTATTTCTGATCCCAAAGCAAATATCACAGATGTACTGAACTGTGCACATCCCTCCTTTTATAAAGTTGGGTAAGTCGAGTAGCACTTAGAGCAACTGTGCATGAAGCTGCATGCTTTCCGTGATTTTCTGGAGCCATTGCAAAAGGTGCAGCAGCCAAAAGCATCTTGAACAAGAAGAGCAGTCCAAGTTAAATCCATTTTTCAAGCTCTTGCCCATCTATCTCTATAGCCCTCTGTGGGCCCTTTATACTTCACACGTATGCACTCCCACACTTGCACAGACACACACACACTTTTATGTTGTCTCCTGTCTCAAGCTGTGGCAAGGGCCTTGGCCTGTCCTATTCCACAGTACTCCGAAATCTTCTAAGTAGAATTCAGATTTAGTCTGATCTCAATCTGCATAGAAATCGTACATTTAAGGTTTTCAAAAATTCATGTGAAAGTATGAGTCACCTGATACTGAGTTTAACCCTCCCAGGGAGGTCTGAATTCAAATACAAGTCTCTACTAACCTAGTGACTCTCCACATGGTAGAATGTGTGGGGAGTATGCTTGTGTGCACCTACATGAGAAAAAGAGGGCCACTCAGTTGGCATTCCAATTCTGAAAGAAAACAGCTCAAAATATAGGTTACTTAACTAACTTGTTAATTTTGTTTAGAACAATGACAACTGACTTACTACTCATCCATGACTATTTTGGAATCTCTTAAGCTTTGCCATATCCTAAAATGTAGTATGATGTTTTTTTAAATTTTAAACATGAGAAATATATGTCTACATACTGGTACCTGTATTTATACAGGAGATATGTTCATGAACTAGTTTTATCTGTACTAAAATTTCATAAGTAGCAATCCAGTTTAAATGTTTGAAAAATGCTTGTAATGGAGCTATGTTGAGTACAGAATGCAAACTCTCTCTCTGACATGAATTTACCAAAGTTTCATAGAATATCAGTCTTCTGGCTGGGTGCAGTGGCTCACGCCTGTTATCCCAGCACTTTGGGAGGCCAAGGCAGGCAGGTCATGAGGTCAGGAGTTCAAGACCAGACTGCCAATATGGTGAAATCCCGTCTCTACTGAAAAACAAAATAAATACAAAAATTAGCTGAGCGTGGCGGTTCATGCCTGTAATCCCAGCTACTCAGGAGGCTAAGGCAGGACAATCGCTTGAACCTGGGAGGCAGAGATTGCAGTGAGCCGAGGTCGCACCACTCCACTCCAGCCTGGGGGATGGTTTGAAACTCCATCTCAAAAAAAAAAAAAGGAATATCAGTCTTCCTTTTTTCTCATATCAATCGTATCCTCACTTTAATGATGTTTGACCAGATGGAAAGACACATTCTTCATCAATTATTTCCCACTGTGCTTTAGGACTGAATATGTACTTCTGAGTAATATTTTATCATATGACACCTGAGATACAGCTTCATGAGCATGAGAGTTGCAAAATGAAATTGAACCGCTCTAGCACCAAAGCCATAAGCAGGATGACAGATATTGATTGTGCCCCAAGATGTAATGTAGGCACCTAATGGGGCATAGTAATGTACAATGAATCATTAGAATATTATTTTAAATTTTCCATTCACCTGGGGGATTGCTAACGGGGTATTTCACCTTCAAGTTACTCCTCTGCCTCTCTAGACTAGGAGATCGCTTGATAAAGTTCATTTAGAACATGGCAGATTTTTAGCAGCTTTGGAAAATTACTGATTGCTTTTTAGGTCTTGGGGAGCAGATGTCTAATTTATGAGGAAAACACATTTTTTTAATTTTTAAAAACTATATGCTTGTTCATCAACACACGAAGGCTGGGACATTTTGCAAGAACTAATAATCACATGATAAACAACTAGTATTCATTGCATACTCACCATTGCTACTTGGACAAGTGTTTCACATATATTTCTCTAATGTCCACAGTAACCCTCTGAAGTAATAATATTATTTTTGCTTTAAGGAGGTGCTGAGGCAAACGGAGGTAAAGGTAGTAGCCTGAGATATTCACACAGTAAGTGGTAGAGCCAAGGTGAATACCCAGATTTTTCTGTATCTGGGAACCACGCACTTTTTAATTACTCTATAATCCTTCCTAAAGAAAAGCTATGAGACCTGGGGTCATTCATTAGCAAGTTAATGTTCATCTTTGTAACTATAGTTTCCACCCTAAAGCAGGTTGCCTAGGCCAACCTCCCAGTCATAGGTATGAAGTGCATGGAAAGTGTCCCCAGTGCCTTTTCGGTGACCCTCAGCTCTGAGGCATTCATCATCACCCTCTGCTGCCCTTGGTTGTTGACAGTCTCCCATGGAGAACCCCACTCACAAGACGGACTCCTGCCTTGATCATTCTTCCAACCAAATGACCTGTGTTAGGCTCCTTTCTCTCAGGATATTCCAAAGACAACAGTGTTTCAGATTCAATGGTTTCGTTTGTTAGTACATCAAAACTATTTTCCTTTCAGTCTTGCCTTCACCTTGTATTCTTTCTGGCTTTTTTTGTTTTGTTTTGTGTTGTTTTTCCTGGATCCTGAAGGCCAATCAATATCTTACTTTGCTGTTAAGGTACCTGTCATCTGAAGAAAGCAGGGTAGCATGATAGACAGGTCTTAGTTTTTACTGCCATTAGGATGACTGGGTCCAAATCTGGTTTCTGGAACTATTTAGAAGAGAATTGGGGTTAACATGATCCAACACTTTGGTATATTGCTTCCAAATTAGCATTATATCAAGGCTTTCCAATACTTAACCCTAATAAAATTAAGTAGTGTAAAGTGTGAAAATTGTCAGAGACATAGACATTTTGATACCACAAAGCTCTTGTCATCTTATTTCATCATGTGGTCAAATGTATATTACATGTACACTAAATATAGATCTAATTCAGCAAATTCTCTTCTGGGATTTGTTCAATAGGGTAACTACAAACCTCAGGCCATGATCAGAGCTCCTCATGAATTCTTTAATTTAGTCAATGGAATCAATCCATATGAAGCGGCTACTGTGTGTCAGGCTTCTGTCAGTTTCTACAAATTCAGCAGTGGCCAAGGCATATTCTCTGCTTTCAGGATCTCTCTGCATTGTGCAGAAGCAGCATAATATGTGCCATGATAGAAATGAGAAAAGACTTCTGAAACACAGAGGAGGGAACTCTAATATTCTCAACAGCTGGCAGAAAGGAGTGGGGCCAGTGAGTTCTCCCCAGAGGAGGTGACAACAGATGAATCCTATGTTCTGAGTGAAAGTTAGCTCCTCAGAAGCTGTGCGATTGTATGATCACCAACATTAGTTCAAATTGGCAATAGAAAATTTTCACAGGGGTGGAGAATTGGTTCACGTTGGGTCTCATTTAAGGAAACTTATTTTAAATAAGCATAACAAGAACCAATCTACAGGATAAGCTTTCATTCCATAAAGGTGGGAGCTGTCAGATCTATTCTCGCTACTTTTTCAGAAGTCCTTCGTGTTACCTTGTTTTAACCTACTTATAGCTTCTACCTACCTTCCTGAACTGATGGATACTTGGGATTACTTCCAGACACTAAGAAAAATGTGGGTCCTATCATCTCAGCCTGTGGCTCTCCTTCACAGCCCAGGTCCTGCTCGCAACCCAGAAAAAAAAAAAAGTCTTTGCAAAAGTGTCTTGTGCTAACATTTTATTGGGAGCTGGTGCAGTCCCAAAACAGCAGGAGTGAAGGAAAAGGAGTCTAAGAGGAAACAAATATAATGGAGTATAACATAGAGCTGTCCACTTAGTGAAGCTGTTTGCCTAGCCTTGCAGGACATCTTCACAGAGGCCAGCTGATGTTATTATAAATGTGAAGAGTTCATCTAGGGAGAGGAAGGGAGAAAAACGCGTCTATACATTCTAATAGCCCTTGCTCAAAGTTCACTCCAAAGAGTATTAACTCCCTGCCTTTTCTGGATTACACATGCATGAGGAGTGAGTATGTGGCCTGGTGTCTCATATCTTAGCAGTCATTGAAAACCCCCAAGGTGGGAAGCAAGAAATGAAAAGCATGAGAACGAAGTTGGCCACTGTTGTATCGCACTCACAAAGAGCATGAGACATCAGGGATAGCTTCCACCATGGAGGCATCAGCTTGTGGCAGCAAAAATTTGACTTCAAGGCTATGGGATTTGTCTTTCTGTGCCTGGCTTATTTCACTTAGCATATTGTCCTCCAGATCTTTACTTGTTGTCATAGATAATAGATGTTCTTATTCTTGAAAGCTGAATAGTATTCCATTGCATATGTATACCACATTTTCTTTATCCATTCATCCATTGATGGACACTTAGGTTGGTTCCATGTCTTGACTATTGTGAATAGCTGCATGGACTTGGGAATGCAGATGCTGTGGCTTGCGTGTCTCCTCTGAAATTTATGTTGAGATTTAACTGTAATTTTAACAATGTTGAGAGGTAGGACCTTTAGGTGATGATTGGGTCACTAGGGTTCTACCCTCCTGAAGAGACAAATGTCATTATCATGGGATTAGTTATCACAGAAATAGGCTCCTAATAAAAGAACTAGTTTGGCCCAATTTCCTCCCTATCTCACATGCTCACTTGCTTTCCACCAAAGGACAATGCAGCAAGACAACGTCACCAGGCCAACCCAACGCGGGCGTCGTGCCTTGGACTTCTCAGCCTCCGGACTGTGAGCCAAATACATCTCTTTTCTCTATAAATTACGTAGTTTGTGGTATTCTGTTGTAGCAGCAGAAAATAGAGTAAGACAGAAGACATTCCTTTGACATATTGATTTCAGTTCATTTGGGATCTCAGTTATATGTGGAATCTTAAAACATTAAATTTATAGAAATAGAGAGTAAAATGATGATTACCAAAGCCTGGCAGGGGAGTGAGAGGGAGGAAATAGAGAGCTGTTGATCAAAGGGTACCAAGTTTCAGATAGACAGAAAGAATAGGTTTTGAGATCTATTGCTCATTAGGGTGACTATAGTCAGTAATGTGTTGTACATATCAAAATGAGAATAAATTTCAAATGACCTACCATAAAAAATGACAGGTAGTTGGAGTGATGGATATGCTTATTGGCTTGATTTAATAATTTCACATTGAATACATATATTAAAGTATATTGTACCCCATAAATGTGTACAAGTATGACTGGTCAATCAAAATAATAAGTTTTTGAAAGACTATGAGAAAAGCCCAAGTACTTGATAGAACCATCCAGAAGGCAAGGCTAGAGTGAAGACCTGAAGTACAGAAACTGAATCCAATACACTTTCCACATCCCAGTGAGCATTTCCCTAGAACCAAAGTCTCTCTGGATGTTTATACCTGCCCTCCCCCTTGTTCTGTGCCTCCCACTTTGTTGGTTGCCTGTACTTTTGGCTTCCTGGCTTTGCCTTATTTTACATTGCAGTGGATAAGAGTTCAACATGTCCTTTGTGGTTAAATAGACCTTGGCCAGAATCCTATCCTCTACTTACTGACTGAATGAGATTACTTAAATCCTCTGAGTCTGATTGTTTTCATTTACGATATGGAGATAATCCCACTTCTCTAACAAGGCTGTTGGGATTATTAAACGACAATTATTAACTGAGATGCTATCTCTGAATAACTTAATAAAATTATTGACCCATAATGGGAGCAAGAGTGATGTTAGTTTTTGTTTGTTTGTTTCTTCCTGAATCATACTCATCATTCTAGTTTATGGTTCACCACTGACCCTGTTCTTAGATGCATACACACACACACACACACACACATACACACACACACATATACATACATATACATGGTGAGAGGGTCTCCATGGTCCTTCTATCAGGATGCTTTGATAAAGTAACACTTGGTTAAAATCCTTGAGCTATCATTAACCTATTAGAGGCTGGAGGAGAAACAAGGGACTTGCTTCTTTCAGTTTTGCTCACATTCCTGCAGGTATCACCTCAACAATGGCCTTTCATCCTGGCAATAGCAGTTGGCTCTAGTTCCTACATCTCCTTGAGTGTTCCCAAACCAGCCTCATTGTGCTCCCTCATAGATAGTCAAAGTGGTGGCAAAGTACCCTGCTATGGTCTAAATGTTTGTATCTCTCCAAAATCCAGAGGTTGAGTTTCATATGTTCAAAACCCTCCAAGGGGAAAACATCAGCAGGTGGGGCTTTTGGGAGGTGATTAGATCATGAGGATGGAGCCCTTATGAGTAGGATTAGTGCCCTCATAAAAGATGCCTGAGAGAGACTCCTTGCCCCTCTGCCTTACGAAGACACAAGAAAACAGACATCTACACACCAGGAGGTAGACCTTCACCAGACACGGAATCTGCTGACACCTGTATCTTAGACTACTCAGCCTTTAGAACTGTGAGAAACAAATTTCCTTGTTTATAAGCTACCCAGTCTAAAGCATTTTGTTACAGCATCCCCAAAAGACTATAAGCAACACACTCATTGGAGGTCTAGGCCCCAGTTCTGTAGTGTGCCTTCTCTGAGCTTCTGATATAGCGCCACCAGCTGAACAGAGCCCCTCCCTCCAAAGGTCTGGACTTCAGTTTCACAGGCCCCTTTTCCAGGTTTCTTGATCCTAAGAACCCCAAACATCTTTGCTCCCTGCCCCACCCCCACCCCACCACCACTTTAGAAGTGGTAGCTGCTTCCTTCCATAACTAGCTCTGTAAAATCTCAAATCTAGTCCTTCAGTACTTGTTGGGCCAATTTCCTCTAATAATTTTCCTCTGTTAAAATATCTGATATGGTTTATATTTTCCTGACTGGACACTGACTAATACAAATGATATCAAGATCAGTCTTGTCCAAAATAAAGGAAGAAAAAATTGCCAAAGGGCAACAGGAAGGTTGTGAAAAGAGAGAATGTAAAAATTTCCATGTGTGTGTGTTTGTGTGTGTGTGTGTGTGTGTGATGTCTATCTATATATTCAGTTAGCATTTGCTTCTCAGACAATAGAGAAACTACCAGAAGGGTGTTTCTATCTACCTCATCCAGCAAACTTTAGTATATCTAGACACTCGAGAAGCTTCTTCACATTTATCCTCCAGCTGCTAATAAATCAAATGTTCTCTAGATATCAGTTTATGGCCTCATCTTTAAATGACCCATCATTGTTGACATCGAATCTCAATACCTGAGGCCAAGTAGATTCTTTTGATCTTTTGGCATATGTACAGAGGATAAAAATTCCCTTTGCAAATTCTTATAAAAGAACATTCTCTATCTTATTATCAACTTGTGATATGTCCAAATTCATTATTTTGTCATAGCTTCACTTTTCAGATTTTTTAAATGATAAGCAATAAATACAGAAAGAAATACAATAATAGAGAAAGATTACATGTTTTAAAGTGCTTTCAAACGATTTCCCAGAACTAGAGCAATATTTACAGATCTTACTTTAGTCAACTGGGGTGGCCAAGGTACATAAGATGAGTTAAATGTGGTTGAAATTTTACAGGCACTCTTTAAAGAGTTCTGAATTAATGGACTTTGAAGCAAAATGAAAACTCAGCATCTGCTCAAATACTAGCACTGCACAGGCTCAGGTGGCATGGCTGTGGATAGGGACATCTTTTAAGCAATAAAATTTTATAACAAAGACACACATATAATAGCCCATGAAAACTTTCACATTTTTGTTTACTATTTCTATAATTCTTAGCAAATAAAACTAAGTTTTTTCAGTGAGATTACTATACTTGTTCCTCTCCCAAATTACCTAGTTACCATTTAATCAGATAGATTTTTAAAGACCTCCAAATTTCACAAAAGCTCTGATAGAAAACTTCTCACAAAACATAGCATTTCACTACAAAATGAACTCTCTCCAGGGACCCTAATACCACCTGTAATTTAGATGAAAAGACCAAAAGCAAAGGCTTTTCTTTAATGGCTCAAACCCTGGCCCATTCTATCACTAAAACCAGACCTTTTGGAGTATGTTGAAACTACTGTTTTCTAAAAATATTCATTATCTTTTGCCTTACTCTTGCAGAAAACCTTGGCCAAATGACCTCAATAATGTATACTGAATCAGAATGTGCCTATCAGACTCAGCTACTCCAAAGCCATGTTATGTCACTCCCTTTTGAAAACTTCCAATATTGTCCCATTAGCTATCTTTACAGAGATAGGCACAATGTAGGTATGACTAGATTTCCTAATCCTTGTAGCAGGAACCTCTGTACTAGAAATAAATGCTATTATTCATCCTGGTTTCTTTCTCCTCTAGAAAGTGACATGATTATCTTCCATGCACAACTGTCAAACTCATACTTGCTTCTTTCTTTCCACACACTGCTTCCCTTGCCTGAACTATCTTTTCAAACTTTTCTCTCTTTAATACCCAGCTCAAGTTAGTTTCATCTGTTCAGTGAAGCTTAATAGCAATTTTGCACTCCCTATGTACCAGGCTCTGGTGTAAGTAGCTTTATAGATATTAACTTGTTTAATCTTTCCACAAATACTATGAAGAAGATCATATTATTATTCCCATTTTATAAAAGATGAAAATGAGGCAGAAGAAGTTGAATAACTTGTCCAAGATCACACCACATAGACAGCCAGGACTCAGGGAGTCTGGCTCCAGAAATCAGCTTTTAACTGCTGTTTTTATGGAAAATTTGCTGGTTTTTTGCCTTATTGCTATCTTTATTTACCTGCCACTGCCTCTAAATTCTTGCAGCATACTTCACTAAAATAGAAAATTAAGCACTTAATAATATGAAATGCCAGGCAATGTTCTTGAGCTCATAGAAACATAAATGGAAATATTTGTTTATGTGATGCCTACAGATGAGGAAACTAGGGTGTAGAAAAAGTCTGTTATTTGCTAAAAATTCAACAGAAGCCAGGTATCCTGACTCCCAGCTCAGTGCTCTGTCTCCCACATGGGTTTTACCATCGTTCCTGGCCTCTAGTTGCTCGTAGTGTTTACCTTTCTTTTCTCTCACAGAACAATCTTCCGTTTGACCTGTAAACCTCTCAGCAATCACTACACAGTGATATTCTATTCTTTATTCAAACTAAAGACCCAATTATTACATTTTTATTATAATTCATTTCCCATGTTCAGTTTTTTATGGGAATGACTGAATCCTCCAATCTTTCCAAGTCGAGATTGAGTGTCTCTGCCACTTCATTGCATCCCATGCCCCATTTTGATAAACCTCACCATGTCCTACATGAGATTTCTGAACTTGTTGGTTGAGAGATTTGAGCAAGTCCCCTTACATTTCTGGGTTTCAATGTCCTCTTACCACGTCCTACCAGCATTAAAGTAAGTCCCTCTCCTACATGCTATGTAATACCACCTGCTGCACAAACCCTTCTTCTGGATTTTTCTTCTTGAAAGAAATCTTTCTTCTTGGAACCACTATACCTGCTTTGCTTTAATTATACTCCAGCAGTCCTCACTTCCTGCTCTCTGGCCCTTTCTCTCTCTGCCCACCATCCCTGTCCTGGATTCCAGAGCAAAAGTTAACTTATTCCACTTACCTCCTAAGAATAGTAGAACCAGGACTGAAACTGCACAACTTGTGCCCAGAGTTCATCTGCCTGATACCACACTTTGCTGCCACTGTGCATTCCTATATTTGAACGTATAGGAATGTACACTGAGTGTATCTCTGTATTTTATGCTAATTTCTTATTAAACAAATACTTTCCACCTGTCTACTTGGCACTACAAACTGTTTTCAGTTCTAGTTTCCTGGAGCACAGGAGCTGTCTACTATCTCTCGTAGTACCTGTGTGCTTGTCTTAGTGTTCACTAGAACCTAAGGACTGGAAAGCCAGGATCACGAATGTGCTGCTCATACTTGCATCCCCAGTTCTTAGCATGGCATCTGGATAGCTTACAGATGCCCAAAAAACATTTGTTGAATGAAAATAGCATATTTCTTAAGAGATGACACTATTTCCCTATCTCAAATGACAATTTTAATAGCTGTACCCTAATACAGAGCCACACCCAAGGGCACTCAATGCTGCTGCTGCTGCTGCTGCTGCTGACTGTGCCAAGAACACTATCTAATTTGATATAATTAATTGGATATGGAAAGCAACCTGTTTTTAACTTGTATTTAAGACAGCTTTTATTTAGTTTTATATTAAAGAAAAATATATTGCAATGCAAAATAGCTGCTCCTAGAAGTTTCTGGAAAACCTCAGCACATGCATATACATTTTATTTACCTTTTCCCTTGAAATCTCATGGGACATTTTCAATGTTAAATAATGCCCATTGCATAATTCTTACTTTTTAAGTTCGTCCTTATTTTTATTTTTTAGTTACACATATGTGTGTTCCTACCGTTATGGTTACTATTATTCAATCAAAAGAAAATTAAGATAGTTTGGTTAGTTGATCACTGATAACCTAACCTTGATGGCTCATTTAACAGCCCTCACTAGGGGCTTTTAACATTTCATGAAAATGTTTTAAAATAAAAAATTAGCTTTGGGGATAAAATTATACAATATGTCACTTTGTCAGAAAAAAGAGTTTCTGATGTGATAGCTTCTATTAAAAAAAGTCACTCGATGAATAATATATTAATTAGATATTTTAAAATAATATTTGGAGTAGGAATGCACAAGTCAATTCAGCTATAACAAACACTTTTTTTATTATTATTATACTTTAAGTTGTAGGGTACATGTACACAACATGCAGGTTTGTTACATACGTATACATGTGCCATGTTGGTGTGCTGCACCCATTAACTCGTCATTTACATTAGGTAATAACAAACACTTTCATCTGATGGCCCTTAGCCAGAGGGACAGAGATGAAATATATATAACCCTATATAAGATATCTGGTCACAGAATTAGCAAAGGGATGTTAATCCTTCCTAGTTCTTGAGTAAAAGCTTATATTCATTCATTAGTCCATTTTTTGAGGTTTGACAACTGTTTTCCATGAATTCGAAATGCCTCCGGGAAAAAGCACTAAAGGAAAAGACACCACTCTGCTCGTCAGTTCTTAGGAAAATCCTTTTCGAATCATGAATATCTTGTCTAAGAATGTTCTTTAAATTTGCCTTCCAAGGCGATCTACTTAAATTCCAGAATTAAATAACTGAAAATGAATCCTTCTAGAACTTACCTGACAAGTATTCATCTTGAAAGCATGTATTTTTATTCTTCAGTGAGTAAAATCTTCCAGCAAAATAGGTAAAACTTTTCCAGGGGAATTCAATATCTGGTAGAGAAAGTCTCCGGTAAGTTTCCAGTGGAAATGAACCACTTCTTCTAGTATGCAAGGAAACTGATACTTCTTATGCTGCAGAAAAGATGTGTGTGACAAACTGAAGGGTCAAGTTGGGCTGTCGAGCCTATAAATGAGGAAGAAACATTCTCCTCCCTTCATGGAGATGTGAAGAAAGGAAGTAATTATAGACTTCTTTTTATACAAAGGATATCCATTGCAAGTTTAATTACAATAGTGAAAGCTTGGAACAGATGAGATATTCATAAATTATAAGATACTCACACATTGGAATAATATAAATCCATTAATAATGTTCCAAAGATTACGTTATGAAAGTAGAAAACAGTTCATTCTGATTTTTTATTTCTTCATTATATTTTCCAAATTTTCAAAGATTTGGACTTTCTAAAATTTTCAAAAATTTTATGATCATCAGCAGAATCAAAGATAATTTTAAATGGAAAAACATGAGTATGCAGGAGTCCATCAGGTATAATTGGTTTCCTTGATAAGGAAAATTTCTTTAAAAGTCCTAAAACACCCCTAGTATAAATCATATGTAAGTAAAAGAACACAGTGCTGAGGTATGAACTTGCCAGGGCATAATGGGCCCTCAGTGAATACCTCAATGCTAATTATGGATCTGACACGATGCTTGTTTTATAACACGATTCCACTACATCTTCAAACCCTATTCGCATGGCAACATTAATATCACAATAAAAATCTTACAACTAAATATATCTACTAACGTCTCTTCTATAAAATTCAATTCAACTAATTTTTGAGCACCTTCTCACACAAGTTGTCTGAGTTCTCATTAGCCCCCATGTATACATCATGGATTAACTAAAATTCAGAGTTTTTAGGTACCTTGCCCAAGATCACAAACCTAGATCTTAAAGTTCCAAATTCAGGACTTTTTCCAATACTCAGAAATTGTTTCTCCTCACCTTCTCTCTCTTCTCCCCTTTTGCTTCTCCATAAGCCATGTTCTATCAATTCTTCAAATCTTGCCTCCTTCACAAAGTCTTTCTTGGCTGCCTCCAGTCTACACTGGTGGCCTCTGAATGTGCATTGAGTCTTCTGGCATTGATTACAGGTGTGGAGTTTGTGAGGGAGCCCTCTCAAGGGCCCTTTACCTGCCTCTCCTTTCTGTCTCCTTCTTCCCTCAAGGAAATTAGGAAAACCCCTGCTACAACTACTGTGCTAGAGTGAAGTAGAGCTGAAATGGGTGTTGGGACTTCTATAGCTGATGGAAGTAGGAAGTAGAGTGGAAAATGCCTATGCAGAGTTATAAAGGCAAGAAAGTATGGGGCAAAGCCAATCACCAATAGAAAGCTCATTTTACGAAAGACATGTGAAGAGGGGAACAAATACGGGAGCTTACCAGATGCAGAATGAGATCATGAAGGCAAGATATTCTCTAATGGAACTGTTAGTGCAAGAAATAGAGAATGAGAAATTAACCCTTTGGGCAAACATCCTACCGTGCTATTGCTGCGAGAGAGATCATTCAGAAGGCATTCTTTCCTGGTCAGTCTCTGGTGGAGAAGTCATACTGGTCTTATAAAAATTACTGGACCAGCAAATAGATATATAATAAAAATAACACCTATTGAAATTTCACTGTATTCAGACATTTGTTAAGGGTTTTACAGGTATTATTTCTTTCAATTTTCACATCAGCCCAGTTCACAGTTGAGAGAACTAAGTCTCTGAGGGGTTCACAAAACTTGCTGAAGGGCACAGCTGAGTGATAGAGCCATATTCAAACCCAGGTTTATATGTTTTCTTAAGTGCCCTTAGGCTTATGGATTTTACGGTAGAGATTGCTGATTGAAAAATAATCACTTGTTATGTATAATCTGAGGCACTTTTACCTCCAGGAGCTAGTCCTACCAGCTTCATATTCACCCAAATTCATATACCCCATTTTCAAACTCAAGGGAAAAGAAGACAATTCTCTTGCCAGGCCATTGACTGAGTAAAAAGCTAAAATGCAGTGTCCTTGAGCACTGACTGTCGCAATGGGACAAAGGCAAATGAATAGGGGTTATCTGCCATTCTGCCTTTCTGGGAGATGATGTTAGCAATTACGGTATCGGTGAGAATAGTATTTAATTTTCCCTTTCCATGTACTTGGTATTTTTTTATTAAGAATCACAGGGACTGGATGCCAGGACCCTGGCTACAGCAAATGCAGCTGTTTCTGCTCATCTGTGTGTGGTTGGGAAGCTTCTGCCCTTTGTCTCATGGGCCAGGGCTGTTTGACAGCTGAACTTGGCCCAAGGGCTGTGCATCTGTTGGCAGCTGCTCAGGAAGGCTGTCTCTGTGTTTAATATTAGTTGCACACTCCTTCCTGGAGAGAAGAAGGGGATGAATATCTAAAACATAACAGTGCAGGGGAGAAAGATACAGCAGGAACATTATAAATACATAAGGGATCTGGGCATGGATGACATTTCACAAAGACATCTGAGAATGTTTGGACTCTGGTCAGACATTTAAAGCAGTTTCTAATCAGGCTTTATTTTGAAAACAGATTCAAGTAGGATGGAAATATTCACATGCAACCCAAAGGGTGTCTGAGGGAGCCAGTGCTTCAAATGTTCTCTCTGGCAGAGGTCTTCAAAGAGGCAAGAAAAATCAGAGGCTGATTTAAAGTGTTAGATGATTTAAAATTACTTAGCATGATCAAGAAGAGTGTTTATTGTATTTCTGTCAAGCTTTACCATCTGACAAATCAGCCTTGACACAGAAAATAAGCCTATGCTTCCAAATAGGAGGATCTGGGCCAGGGCTGGGACTGGACTTTGGAAAGGACCTGCTTATTAAAAGGATGTTGCAGAGGCTCATTTAGTCTGGGGATGCCACGAGGCTGCTGTTTTCCAAAATGTATTCTGCACAGCAGTGTCCGCATGAGATCCTTGAGCCCAAATAATTGTTCTATAGCTATGTAAATTTAGAAAACACTGTGCGCTATAGCTCTGCCACTGCTCAGAGATTCACAATGCACATCAGAAGGACCTTAAGTACTATAATTCTGTAATTACAAAAGCTGCTTACTTTTGCCCTAATTCAAGATTTATCATTTGACCACAGGCCCCATTTTCATGGATTACTATTACTAATGGTAGTAGTGATAAAAACGAGCCACCCTAGTTGAGAACATACTCTACATTAGACATTGTTTGGGGTGAAATATGTGTCCTAACTTACTTAATCCTCATGCCAGCCAAAAGTGTAGTAGGCTATTATCAACACTTTACAGAGGAAGAAACTGAGGCACAAAGTAACTTGAGATCACATAACGAGCCATGGAGCCTGGCTTCAAACCCAGGAAGTCCCACATCCCTGTCCTGTTGCTTCCCCACTAGGCCAGAGTTACTCAGCCAGGGGGCAACAAATGAGGCACAGGTCAGCCCTGACATATTGATGGCTGTCAAATTTGTGAGGTGATAAAGTTTAAAGCCATTTTTGCAACTATTCTAAAATTTAAAAAGTTGAAATTACATTTGAACACTATTTGTATGTAACTTTCTGAATTTGGCAATTATTACTTCAGCAGATGAAGACTTTATTGGAATAAAACACAGCATCTACCTGTTGAGTTATTTCCACTGCTCTGTGATTTATTTTTCACGAATAAAGCTTCTCTGTTTGTTAGTACATGTAAGTCATTTCCTGTTCTTTCTCTTTCATGTGCTTATCTTTGTGATTACTTATCTAGAAGTCACTTATGATTGCTATTGTCATTTCTCATTTTTCTTTTTAGATATTGATATTTAGAAGATAACGGATGTTGTTAATTTTCTAATTTCTAAAACTTCTGGATGTACTTACGTTTTTATCAGCTTTTGATATTTAAAATTAGCCAAAGTGGGTCTGAGGGAATTTTGTAGTGATTATTGTTCGTTTCGGCAAATTTTTATTTCTTGGCGGGCGCGGTGGCTCAAGCCTGTAATCCCAGCACTTTGGGAGGCCGAGACGGGCGGATCACGAGGTCAGGAGATCGAGACCATCCTGGCGAACATGGTGAAACCCCGTTTCTACTAAAAAATACAAAAAACTAGCCGGGCGAGGTGGCGGCGCCTGTAGTCCCAGCTACTCGGGAGGCTGAGGCAGGAGAGTGGCGTGAACCCGGGAGGCGGAGCTTTCAGTGAGCTCAGATCTGGCCACTGCACTCCAGCCTGGGCGACAGAGCGAGATTCCGTCTCAAAAAAAAAAAAAAAATTTTTTTTATTTCTCATAAAAATAATTGAGCCTAATTCATTTAAATTGATTTATTAAAGACACAGCAGGCCCTTAAAATTTAAAATCACATTTTGTAAAGGTTAAACATTTTTAATTGTTCAATTAACTGAAACTTAATAGTCCAATAACCAGAAAATTAATTTGCTAAAGTTGTACAGATCGTCATTTCTATTAAGAACTTTAGGCTTAAACAGATTTAATTTTTACTTGGCATTGATTTTCCCACCACAATTAGGAAGATTTTATTAAAATTGAAGTCACCAGATTTATAACACAAAGAATCCACCACAGAAGCTGACATGACTAAAAAGCAACATGAAGATTCTCTCAAATATCTATCTGTGGGTCCTGATACTTCCTTTTTCTTCAAAACTTATTATTTATTTGCATGCAAAGGTATCACAAACTACATCATCACAAACTACACTGGGACCTTGTCAAAAGCATCTATCCATCACAGGAAATATTTGAACTTTAAATGTGTGCAAGGGCAAAATATGGAACAAAGATTTTCTTTAAGATATTTACAACAGTATTAGCCGGAGTTCAAGAAGCTGGTTATAAGAACAAAACATTATCACTAGATCCAAAGTACTTTTCAATTTTGCTTTCAAAAATTGACTTCTCATTTTTTTAGCACTGGAATGAACTTAGCTAAAATTTACAAGAATGTGAATTATGCAAAATGTAAATTGCAACATGTAAAATTATGTTAATATTTAATGACCAGTTTTATAGATTCAGAACAACTCAACTTTAAAAAGGGAGATTGAAGTGGTTGATTGGTTATGTTAAATCAGCATTTTATTTGAATTCTGAAAGAAAATTTTTAACACTAGAAGAACAGCATCTAATTGAAGAAAAGCATGATCATTACTTTTGGAAAACTTAACATAAAAAAAGATAAGAAATCCATATGCATGCATTATTGCAAATATTTTCAACATTATAATTTCACTGAAAAGAAAAGAACAAATTAAAATTATTAGAGTTACAGAACTATGAGTCCTTTGTCATTTAATTTACAGAAATTCTGGTTGCTAGCAAGAAAGTAGTAGTCAAATGAAGAAAACAGTAACATATGCACTCCTTATATCCAATGCTGTCTATTTGTGATAATAAAGAATTTGGGCCAGACGTGGTGTTTCACGCCTGTAATCCCAGCAAATTGGGAGGCCGAGGTGGGTGGATCACGAGGTCAGGAGATTGAGACCACACTGAAACCCTATCTCTACTAAAAATACAAAAA
>NW_012114799.1:1154923-1203745 GCF_000951035.1 Colobus angolensis palliatus
GGGTTTACGCCATTCTCCTGCCTCAGCCTCCTGAGTAGACAACCACAACAATGCAAGCTCTTTAAGATTCAAGTTACAATGCCAATTAGACCTCATGACCAGCTTGTGCCTCTCAATATCAACAAAGGTCATTCAAATTTACCAACCCACTCTACAGAGCTTTGTCTAGCTAATTCAACCTTATTCCTCTAGTTTCTCTCCTCCGTTTGTGCTAGTAAAATTACAGGTTGTTTTTAACTTGTTTTGTATTTTTTGTTTAACCTTTAAAACCCTTTCTTCCAAAAAAAATCTTAGAAGCAGCCCAATGAAATAAACAGAAAAATCACACACCATTCTGTGCTAAAGCAAGGAAGTAGCTCCAAAAACCTCTATACTTCAAGACATTTGAATTGTTAACTATGTTATTTTGTGGTCCTATTATGTTATATATTCATTTAAGTATTATACGATTGTATGTATGTCAATGCCTTTCAAACTCTAATGAACATTATATGAATCACCTAGGGATATTGTTCAAGATTCCTGTTGAAGAGTTCTGGTGTGGGATGAGAGAGGCTGTATTTCTAAGAAACTCCTAGACGAAACCACTGCTGCTAGACCTTGGCCCTGACATACATACAATCATAGGATAGTGAATGAATACAAAACATTATATTAAAAGACCGCAAAACAACATAGTTAACACATTGGGTAGCACAGTACTGGGTTACTGTGGGCTAAACCCTTGTGGCAGATAAAAGAAAGTATGTTTTTACTTGCTGATATTAAGACGTCAAAAATAAAAATAATAGTAAGAACTGATTAATGAGCTACAAAACTTCTCACCTAATTAAATGAATTCTCCCTTCAGAACTCGGTAATGTCAAGAAAGTCACAAAAGTCCTCAAGTTATCTAAAACTCAGTTTCCGCTTACATTCTGATTCTGTGAGCTCCGTGATTCTAAAGACAGCATGCTGTTAAATCTAATTGCAAATCTAGAGTAGATCCCAGGAGATTCAGAGTTGTTGGAGATACCTCAAGTTCGATCCAGGACATGAACCTGGGTTAGGTATTGAACAGGCTCACAGCCTCTGCATGCCATTATTGGAGTTCAGAAGCTCCAAAGTTGGAGTCACTCCCTTGGGTTCTGCGAACACTATTACCCTCAGTGGTATTTGCCTTGGTCAAAAGAAGTAAGGTCTAGTCTGAGAGTGACACAAAGGGCTCGGACTCAGAAGCCTACAGTGACTTGGAAGCTCATGTAAATAAGTGAAGTTGTTCCCAACGTTAAAAGGACCTGATGAGGAGTGGGACAAAATAACAGTGTCACTGCTCAGTTCCAGATGATTCTACAATATAGAAACACAGGCCTGTTGACTGCACAGCAGATATTCAGATTTTTCAGAAGAAGGAGAAATTAAGGGTTTTTAAAATGTGAATCTTATTTAACATACAACGAGTGCTGTTAACAAGACCTGAGTGAGGTCCTCCAGTTTGCAAGCCCCAGAAAAAGGACTGCATTCCATAGGCAGCCATCTGGCTTCTAATGAAATTCAAGGATCAGCTAGTGTGAGTATTCCTTTTTTAATGACAAAAAAAAAAAAAAATTGCACAGTATTCTTCCATAATCTTTGTCAAAATTTTTATTTTTATTTCGGAAGTTCTGGCTTTCTATAAGCTCTTTGTAGTAAATCACAGGCTGGAGGCACTTCAAGGATAGCCTGTTCAGTCAGAGACTGCCTATTGTCCAAAAAGCACTTTCAGGATCAATGTGGTTCCTGATTAGCATCTTGTTCTCTGACATTTAAAAAAAAAAAAAAAAAAAAGGTACGATTATTTTGTTATTCATGAAGACTTTATGGTACTTGTTTTAATGGGGAAGCTGAATTCTGTGGCCATTGAACATTTTCAAACTGTCTACATGGTAGAGGAAGAAACCCTAGTGGAATAGATGTACACCATGTTTTCTTCTTTTTCACAGAAACAAATTCACCTCTCCTTGATCTTCCACTCCCTTGACAAGTTCAATATTCTGAAGAATATTGAGAAAAAAAAAGTAAACTGATACTGGCCCTGTCAGAGGGTCTCACTAATTTCTAGTTAATGATTGTGGGGTTTCAACTGGCTCTGGTGACAACAAAATATTCAACCATTTCTGTTAAGATACCATTTACATCATTTATTCAACTCCTAGGTCATGTTTACTAAACAGCTACTTGAAAAAATGGAAAAACTAGTCTAAACATTGTTTAATTGACCCACAGGCACAATAATTTGTTTCATTAACTTGTTTACACTTGCTAAGTTGTCAGACTAAATTAAACTAATCAATCTTGTGTGCCACAAACATACAGATGTTGTGGAGACTTTGCTTACTCAAGGAGTGAACTTGGTGACCGAAGTTATTGTGGATCCAGGTAACTAAGCAAGAGGTTTATTTTTCTAGGACTTCAAATACAACTCAACAAGACATTTATCAGTAATCATATAAAGTACAAGATACGCATTGGTTAATAAGCAATCTGACAAAATAAAGCTGAAGAGTCTCTAGCTGAAGCTTGTCAACAAGAAAGAGCAATAAACAAGACTTTTTCACAAAAGAAAATCTGACTAAAATTACTGTTGACTGTTTTGTGTTCTTTTCTTGACATACTTTTATCTTTAGTCTACCTCTGTTTAAATATGACTGCAGCTGTAAATGAACCTAGCCAAAGTCTGCTGACTCTGGTCCAGATCAGAACCACCCGACTGACCTTTACTCATGGAAAGTAGTAAATGATGGCTGTTTTAAGAAACCAAGATTTAAGGTGGTTACTTAGCAACAGATAACTATTACATTTGATTTTCATAATTGTTATTTCCACTTAAGATGGAATTTACAAGGCATATAGCTCAAAACGTTCTATCTTTATGATGTTTTAATAAATAGGCAAAAATAGATTCAATCAATTCCATATAGTAAGACTTCTATCACCACATTCACCTTCTCTGTCCCCCACAGCTAATCCCTAGCAAGCTTTAATGTGTTCTCCATTTCTAAAACATTGGCACTTTTTAAATGTTACATTAATGAAATTACACAGTCTGTAACTAGTATGGTTTGGTTCTGTGTCCTCACCCAAATATCATCCCGAATTGTCATCTCCACATGTTGAGGAAGGGACCTGGTGGGAGGTGACCAGATCATGCCATGCTATTCTCATGCTAGTGAGAGAGTTCTCATGAGATCTGGTGGTTTAAAAGTAGCAGTTTCCCCTAGGTTCGTTCTCTTTCTCTTTCTTTCTCTCGGTTTCCTGTCGCCTTATGAAGAAGATGCTTACTTCCCCTTTGCCTTCCGCCATGATTGTAAGTTTCCAGAGGTCTCTCAGCCATAGAGAACTGAGATTCAACTAAACTACCTTCTTTTAAATAAATTACCCAGCCTCAAGTAGTATCTTTACAGCAGTGTGAAAACGGACTAATACAGTAACCTTTTGGGATTGGCTTATTTCACTCAGAATAATTATCTGAAGACTCATCTAAGTTGTTGCTTGTCCATCTCTTTCTATTGCTGAACAGCGTTCCATGATAAGGTTATACCAAGTTATTTAAATAAGGCCATTGCGTACCTTTGAGTACAGGTTTTTGTGTGAACATTAGTTTTGATTTCTCTGGGATAAATGCCAAAGAGTACAATTGCTGGTCATATGGTGGCTGTACTCTTAACATTTTAATTATTAACCTATGAAAGATTCCATTTCTCAACACTCCTGTTAGCATTTGGTATTGTCTCTATTTTTATTTTAGACTGTTTGATAGGGCTATCATGATATTTTATTGTGATTTTAACTTGCATTTAACTAATGGCTAATGATGTTAAACATTTTTTGCATTTATTTATTTGTTATCCGTATATAGTCCTGGGTGAAATGTTCCTTTATGTCTTTTGTTAATTTGAAGTTTTTTTTTTTTTCCTTTCAGGTTAGAGAGCTCTATGTGTATACTAGACACTAGTCCTTCATTGAAAATGTAGTTTGCAAATACTTTTACTACTTTTTTTTAGTTTGATGTAGTACAATTTCTTATTTATTCCTTTTTTGGATCATGCTTTCAGGTATCAAATCTAAAAACCATTTGTCTCACTGTAAATCTTGAAGATTTTCTCCTGTTTTTTCCCCCTAACTGCTTTATAATTATATGCTTTATATTTAAGTTCATTATTCATTTTAAGTTAATTTTTATCAACAGTAAGAAGTTTAAGTAGAGGCTCCTTTTTTGCCTATAGATGTCTGCTTGCTGCAAAACCATTTGTTGAAAAGGCTATCTTTTCTACATTGAACTACATTTGTACCTTTATCAATAATCAGTCTGGCATATTTGAATAGTTCTTTTTTTTTCATTTCTTCATTGATCTATGTATCTCTCTATCAATAGCACACTAATTTTATTTTTGCAGATATACACTAAGACTTAAAACAGGTAGAATGATTCCTCATATTTCATTTTTCTTTTTCAAGATTGTTTTAGCTAATTCAAGATTTATGCCTTTCTATGTAAATTTGAGAATAAGCTTGTCTATGTATAAAAACAAAATAAAACAGAAACTTGGGAATCATTGACATCTTCACTGTTTTGAGTTTCTCAATCCATGAACATGGAATATATTTCTATCTATTTACATTCTATTTGATTACTTTCATCAGCATTTTATCATTTTTAGCATATAGATTCTGTACATGCTTTATTAAGTATACACAAAGAGATTGCATTTTCTTTGGGAAAATTTTAGCCTGTATGGTGTTTTAAATTTTGATTGTTATGTGTTCACAGTTGGTATAAAAAATAAAATTTTGCATACTGATCTTGCATCCTGTGATTTTTTGAACTCATCCATTTGTTATGTAAGTTCTTTTGTAGACCCTTCCAGATTTTCTATGTAATTATGAAATTTGTAAATAGAGATAATTTACAATTTGTATGCCTTCTCTTTTCATCCTTCATTCCTTCCTTCCTTCCTTATTTATTTTTTCCTTGTAGCAATGGCTAGAACTTCCAACGCTACATCCAATAAGAATGGTGAGAATACATTCTTGCTTTATTACAAACCTTAGGAGGAAAATAATGAGTCTTTCATCATCTAAGATGTTAATTTTAGGGTTTTTGTAGATGCTTTTTATCAAGTTAAGGAAATTACCCTCTATTCTTAACTTGTGGTGAGTGTTTGCAGTAAATAAATGTCAGATTCTGTCACATTATTTTTCTAGGTAAACTGATAAAATCCTCTATTTTTTCATACCCTATTGATAAGAGGAATTATATTGATTTTTGAATGTTAAGCCAGCTTTTCATACCTGGAATAAACCTCACTTGATCATACTGTATAATTCTTCTTACATATTTTTATTCAATTTACTAATATATTGTTGAAAATTTAGGTCATGAGAAGTATTTATCGGTAGCTTTTTTATACTGTCTGTGTGGTTTTGCTTTTGGGGTAATGTTAGCTGTATAAAATGAATTGAGTAGCAGCAGTATTTTTAGCTGCCTAAATTTAGATGTCACTCAATAATCTATCATCAATAGAAATAATACATACCTATACATACACAAATGTATTTATATATGCATATATATACATGTGTATGTATATGTGCATTTACATATATACACATATGTATGTGTATATAAATATACTTATACATGTTGATGTGCATATATGTACATGTGTATATATGTATATAAATATATGCATAGTTATGAAATACCATCACACATATACACATATATGTATATATGTGTATGTGTATAAATATATACATAGTATTTCATGAAATTCAATAATATACTGCAACGGGAATAAACAAACCACAAGTACACCCAAAAGTATGTATGGATCTCACAAACATTATGTTGCAAAGAAGCCAGTCACAAAAGAGTGCATATAAAAATTCATTTTTGGCTGGGTGCAGTGGCTCATGCCTGCAATCCCAGCACTTTGGAGGCCTTGGTCTTCGATCATTTGAGGTCAGGAGTTCAAGACCTACCTGGCCAACATGGTGAAACCATGCCTCTACTAAAAATACACAAATAAGCCAGTGTGCTGATGCACACCTGTAATCCCAGCTACTCGGGAGGCTGAGGCAGTAGAATTGCTTGAAGCTGGGAGGCAGAGGTTGCAGTGAGCTGAGATCATGCCACTGCACTCCAGCCTGGGTGACAGAATGAGACTCTGACTCAAAAAAAAAAAAAAAAGAATCCATTTTTATAAAGAACTTAAGGGCAAACTAATCTATGATGTTAGAAGTCAAGACAATGGTTATCTTTTTAAGAATTAGTCCCTGAATGGGGCATAAGGACGGTTTTCTGGGGTGCTTTTCATGTTCTATTTCTTTATCTGGGTGCTGATTTTACAAGTATGGGTATTTGTGTACATTTCACTGAGTTTGGTAATTGCCTACATATTTCTGTATGATTGTTAAACTTTTATCAAAAAAGAAAAATAATATCCACCAACCCATCACCAGTCCCACAGAGCTGCTCCCCACTCACACACACACACACACACAATTTCCTGTTTGAACTTTCAGGGACTATGGCATATGATTCAATGATTATATAAATGTAAACATGAGTAAAGCTATTTTATAGTGTGTTTTACTAGAAAGACATGAAATTCATTGTTTTTCAAAAAGAGCCACCATATATTTTTGTTTCTTTTTGGGGCCTTAGTGTTGAACAGTTTTATTGGTGTCCAATATACAATCCTTGTAAAATATTTGAGAGCCATTCATATTTCTAATAGAGAGAAAATAGATCAAAAGGTAGTTTTGCCAACTACTTTTTTATCTGATGTGCTTTTTTTTTTTTCCTTGCCTATTTTGTACTTGAAGATAGGGATATCACAGAATATTTTCATAACAATACCCAGTTAATTTAAAATAATTGAGCCTGATAGCATCTGTGATTACAATATTCTTTCTTTAGTGTTCTGCGCTTAGGAATGATAAATGGATAGATATCCATTCAATACACACTAGAAAATGAAAGCCATGATTAGTAACGTACATCAAGAACTTGATGCTATCCTGGCTTTAAAGCAGTAAGTAGGAATGGTAGATTCAAGTGGTTAGTGTACTATGTCTTATATCACAAGAACAAACAATTCACTGAAAACTACTTCCACCCAAGAGATTTAAAGTTCTTAAGCCTCAGAAGAAAACCCTGGCCCTTCTAAATGCCTCTGATGGTTTGTGAAACAGCACACTGCAAGAACTCTGCAAAAAACATTCACTGAGAACTCGGAGAAACAGGAAAACTTGTTTGAACAAAATCAATTCATTCCAACTTCACTGCCTAGTCACTATCAAGTTACCCTCACAGGAAAGAGAGCTCCTATTGATCCACCCACCTCTATCACCCTTACTCTCCACTTGTCTACTTTGTTATTTTACAGTTCTTAGGAGAGGAAAAGTTGTTTTAAAAGTTTCTAGGTGATACCTTACATTTTCAGATGGACAATGTATAAAACTGTGATTCTTTAAACAGATTAACTACAAATGGTTCTCAAAATGTAGTGTCCATGAGAATGAGCTGCAGTCTTTAACAAATGTTAATCCTCAGATCCCGGCCCTGCAGATTATGACTGGGCACTGGATCCCTGAATTCTGCATTTTTAACAATCATCCCAGGTGATTCTGATACATAAGACCTGGGAGAAAAGAGAAAAATAGAGACAAAGAGAGAGAGAGAAAAAAAAAAGTCTAAATAAATAAAAATTCCAAGACTGAAAAAGCATTTTTGCAAAATGACAAAGCTTGTTACTTTTGAATACAAATGGCAATAACAACTGTGTATAAATCATGCTGCTTGGCGCCATAATATGAGGCCTGATTTATAAAAGTAGGACATCAGTAAATGTTATATAGCACCCTCACTCTTTCATTCCATTACTATTTATTATAAACACCTCTGTGCCAGGAAAGCTGAGGCCTGGAGGATGTCATTGTAAGTGTTTTTTAAAAATCTGAGAAAACAGAAAAATAAGTAAACATGCTTGTGTGTAAATTGTGCTGTGTGGATGATCTTATTTACGTTCGCTTCTTCGGGATAAACCAACCAGTGCACACATAGGGAATTCGGGTCATAAGCTTTAATGCTCTGTGGAAGTCTTTCTCCCTCTATGCTATTCAGATTCTTCAAGCTGACCAGATTGCTTCAAGAAAAAAAAAAACTGATACACAGAAGCCCCTGTGCCGTGCATGGCAAGCCCTCCAGGTTCCCCAAAGAGTGACCACTCTTTCAGTTCACTGTCAAGCCTCAGAATGCAGATGACCAGTCTCTTAGGGTTTGCATCCCTTCTGGAATATAGCCCCTACCAGGACTTTCAAAAATTCCATAGGTACAGCTCCCCCTGTTGAACATCTCTCCAATGCCTTATAAGTGGAGGACAAAGCTACTCAGTAATGGGCGTGTTTTTCCACCAAGGTCAAAATTGTGTCCCAGACATATGTATAGTACTTACCTTTAGTTTTTCCCACCTTAGGATGACCTTCCTCCCTTTACAGCAGGGTACATTCTCACTCTAAGTCAGAGGGCAGTATTGATTTTCCCTCTCTCTTTCAGGGATCTGAATTTTAGACTTTGAGATGCTCCTTAAGAATTCTTCCTGTGTTGCATAGAGCCCTGTATTTACTCAGTCCCCTGAGAAAGATACCACGGTAGGTTTACACCAACAAATCCTTGTTCCCAGCACTAGGCACATTTTCTCCAGTTATCATTAATATGAATAGGGTTTACTTGGCCAGGAAAAAGAAGAAGGACCAGTGTGGTTGTCTAAGGTTTTGTTGACATAATGAATAAGAAAAGCAAAGTGCAATTTTACATTCCTCATTCTTTTTATTTTGGTTGTTACACCATTAGTATAGGATTTTATTAGGAAAATAATTATAAAATAGCAAAAGCAGCTGGGCGCAATGGCTCATGCCTATAATCCCAGCACTTTGGGATGCCGAGGCAGGCAGATCAGAAGGTAAGGAGTTTGAGACCAGACTGTCTAACATGGCGAAACACCATCTCTACTGAAAATACAAAAAATTAGCCAGGTGTGGTGGTGTATGCCTGTAATCCCAGATACTTGGGAGGCTGAGGCAGGAGAATCACTTGAACCTGGGAGGCGGAGGTTGCAGTAAGCTGAGATTGTGCCACTGCACTCCAGCCTGAGTGACAGAGCGAGACTCAAAAAAAAAAAAAAAAAAAAATTAGCAAAAGCAGACACAAAATTACAAATCATGCTTTTAGGCTTTTGTTTAGCCAAACGTATGTAAGTGTGTGTGTGTGTGTTTATGTATGTATGTATAAATATATACAAATACATATATGTATCATTTAATAACTAAATGTCAGTGTTTACATTACTTGAAAGCTACTTCTTTCACTAAAAATTATCATAAAATCTTTCCATTTCAAAACTATTATACAGCTATCATCAATTTAAAGGTTACACTGTATCTACTATATGCGTTTACCTTAGGTAACCTCATGAGTCCTCCAAAGTTCAATATCTGGGACTGTTCACAATTTTTACTACTATAAACAATTCTGCATTTTTAAACTACATCTTTGATTGCCTGTGATGAACTCACTTTAACCTACATCTACATCTACATCTTTATGAGTCTATTCAACCATTTCTTCAGGTTATGTTCCTAAAAGTACAGCTGCTGGTTCAAACAAAATTATCTTCAAAAAATTAAATATTTCACATTGTAGGAAAAACAAGCCATTTCAGGAGAATACATTTGGTTATAACTATGGTAAATAACTGTCTTGAACCATGATATTAGGCAGTTTGTATAAAAGGCAGAAATTGTCCTAATTGCAAACCTAATTTTTTCAGGGGGCACCATTATTTATCACCAGAATTTCATTCATTATAGAAAAGTGAATGTGTAATTTTAACAGCAATGGCTACGATACACCTCACACTGCACTTATTTTTTCATATTCTTAAATGACTTCCATTGTTCACTGCCAGAGATAAAAGAAAGAAGACTGGGGCTATTTATGTAGTGACTTCTAATAGATGCAGAGGATTTATAGTTGAGTAAGGCCAAAGGAGAGAAAAAAATAATAAGCTTGGCAAATAGTGGGGCACACACCACCCAGATTTGGCCCATTGCTGTGTGCTATTCCCAAGAACAGTCTCTTCCATCTTTCCTAATCTGCATGTACAAAGGGCAGTGATGAGGCATTCTATGAGTTGGAATCACATATTATGAAACTATGGTTGCTATGGTGGTGGGAGGAGATTGGCTGAAGGAGAAGGGTATTAGGATCCTTGTATTGTTGAGATAAACCTGGACCACATAGGATTTTTACACCAACTTACTTTTGTGAACCAGCTTCAGGATTTCTTTTTGCCTCATTTCACAATGCTAGAACACATCACAAATCTAATAAAAATAAATACCAAAAGTTTCTTCTAGCTAGAGGGGTCTCCATCACCACTAAACTTTGTGGCATCTTCTGGTAAGTTACTACAAGCTGGGGGAGATTAAAGTCTGACAACCTCTACACCAACTCTTCCTGACTGTGAGTCCCCTGATAATAACATGAGGACAAATATTAGGCTGAGACGCAGCCTGCCTCAAAGGTGAGAACAGTTCTGGGATAACTTCTTTTTCAGTCTTTCTCGCGCTAACCCCCCTTACAATGACTTTCTGAGAAATCTCAATGCTGCCAGGAGAATTTACTGTTTGTTCCAGTCAAAACCTGGTGATAGGCCAATAGGCCCTTGAATCCCTCTTAAAGCACTTATTTTAGAAAGCTTGCAATTATAAATCTTTTCTCTGCCCCTATTGAAATAAATCTTTTACCATCCAGAACTGGCTCCTCAAGGACGTGAGAGCCATCTCCTTGAAATACAAACATTCAAGACAATAGTTCTCACTCCCAGTCCCTATAGGACAGTAAGGACCTAACTTCAGTGGATACCTTGCTCCAACTTGCACCACTAATTTCTGTCAAAAAGATATAAGAAGTTTGCTCCTCTAGGTGAACACTAGTTAGCAAACCCAGATACAGTAATGGACCAACCTCTCCCTTAATGCCTTTCTTTGGGTACACCCCAGCATTTAAACAGTCTCCTGCCTTTTGTTTGACTGAGCTGTTAAGCTGAGGTCTCCCGCACTGCAATACTTATTCCTGAGTGAAATCTAAGTTTACTGCTTCTAAAAAGTGTCCCACTTTTATTTTCTTTGGAAATACTGACTGTTGAAGCTGTGACAACTTTCAGATCCTATCAATCCTGTTTTTTTTTTTTTTTTTTTCCTAACAGGATTTCTAGCCTCTTGATAATTCTAAATTTCACTCATCGTTAGGTTTCTAGTGCTTTTCTTACCTACTGAACCTTCAGTTAATCAGCCCTCCTGGCCTTGAAATGTGCCTGTTGAACTCTGCTCCATCTCATAAGCCTAGTAATGGATGTGTTGTGTGACACCATTTAGTTGACAATAGGAAACACACAAGGCACTAAAACTGATAAGAAATTAATCTCGAATTTACAACCTATGTCATTTTAGGAGACTCTTTCCATATTGAAAAGCTATTCCTTATTTATATTCATCCGTATCATATTTATCAACAACCAAATTTGAAACAATTGTAGAATTTATCTTCAAAAAATATTTTAGTATCCCTGTTTATTTCTATGGGTTATTAAGAATAGAAGAGGAGGTTGTAGGTGTAAAGGGAAGTAAAATTCTAAGGAGATGCGTTGCTCAATCTTGTTACCAGCCCGATTTGATTTTCTAGGAATCTAACAGCACAGCAATGCTGATATTTCCTCTGCCTCTAATCTTTTAACACCTTTTAGACTGCTTAAAAGAAGCAAATGGTCTCTTGACTTTGCCAAGAAAATGATCTAAATCTCTCAAATTTAAACTACTTCCCATTTTGTCTTTCTAGCATTTGCTCACCAACCAGGAGGTAAGGCAGTAACAATAGAACAGCTTTTATTGCCAGCGTCATATTTTTATTGCTCCTTGTTAAGTAATAGTATTGAGGAAACATTATTTATCAAGTTTTAATGATGTGGTATATACTAAAAAGAACATACAATTAGGTTGTAAACTTTAAATAGAGATTTTAGTTGTCATAGCTTAACGCAAAAGCTCTCATTTTCTACTTTGTCTCATCTACCGCCCTCCAAACTTGACTATTAACAAACAACTATTTGTCAAGAGGCTACTCTGTCCCTACAATGCACTAATAAAAGACCCAAACTGTTATAACGGCTACTGCAAAACAAGACTCCACCAATGAGGTGCTTAGGGCATAGTTGGTGAGATGGTATTTGCATGCATATAGCAATTAGCAAATAAGGCAGTATGGAGTGCATGAAATTACTTTTTATATTCCACTTTTAAGTGTCTTAAGTAAGATACTCTGGCTTTGGTCATTGAGGGAGAAGAAAAAATATAAGAAATTGATCACTTATTCCTTAAAGGAGCTCACAATTTAATTGAAGAAAGGAAAGATAGCACATACATGAGTATAGCTAACACTTGCAAAGTAAATTGTAAATTTCTGTAACACATAGTGAACAGATTAAGCAAATGGACACCAGTTCAATCAAGGAAGAATTAAGGAGAAAATGAGATTTTAGGCATTACCTCTTCTCATCTCCAGTCCCCAAAAGAAATACCCCTGTAGCCATGAAATTTAGTAAAGGCTTAGCATATCTCAGGTCCCGATAGATTTGTGTAGAAATCCCATACAATAGTAATGGAAGGTGACTTGAAACTTCAGCTTTAAATGAGAAACTAATACACTTTAAATCTCTTTCATTTTAATTTTATTGGCCAAAAAGAAAACAATTCTTCAGAGACCAGAAACCCCTGATACTTTTTCTCATCACTGAAAATTGTCATAGAGAATCCTACTGGGAACTGGTGTCTTAAATTCAAATGATCAAAAAAAAAATAAAGGCAGGCAAGTTAAAATTTTCCTGTAACAGAAATGCATTAACAACACTCTTTGGTTATGGTGACAACACAGCAATGGTTTTGATGTTTCTGTACTGCTGTCAGCTCAGATTGGTGGAGGAACAATTTAGTCTAACTAACCACTTAACCCAGAAAGATTTATTGACAAGAGGGCCCGTGGTGGAAGCCTATCTTACTCTCCAAAGAACAACAGAGGGACACTCTGCATCTGCCCACATCACCTCAAGGAGTCCACTGATTTGGCCTTGTTGGTTTTTGGTTTCTTTGCCCTGGTTCATTTTTGTCCTATATCCATAATAATCCCTGTCGTCCCCCAACTGTCTTTCTCTTCTCTATTTCTAGAGCAATAGAGGAAGGAAGGGCCTCTGCTGGCAGGAAGGGCCTCTGCTCTGTGCAGCTAGCTTTTAGGCTCCTTGCAAGCACACTGTGGAAGTGTCTGGGAGGTTGTTCATTCTTCCTCAATTTCCTGTTCAATGTTCAACCATTTGGCCATCCAATATACATGTATTTGGTTTGTGGTTCTTTTTTTTTTTTTTCTTTTGAGATGGAGTCTCACTCTGTTGTCCAGCCTGGAGTGCAGTGGTGCAATCTCAGTTCACTGCAACCTCCACCTCCCAGGTTCAAAAGCGATTCTCCTGCCTCAGCCTCCCGTCCACCTGGGATTACAGGCATGCACCACCACTCCCAGCTAATTTTTGTATTTTTAGTAGAGATGGGGTTTTGCCACGTTGGCCAGGCTGGTCTCAAACTCCTGACCTATGGTTATCCGCCTGCCTCCACCTCCCAAAATGCTGGGATTACAGGCATGAGCCACCACACCCAGCCCACAATATTTTTCTTTTTTTTTTTTAAACTTCTACCTTTCATTCTCCTGGCTGAAGGTTAAACAAGATGAATGATAAAACCTAGACAATAAAAAATGATAATGACTTTGTTTGAGAACAAAGTCTCTCTTGTTTAATAAGTATTTGGTATTCTCAACATTAAGTCCATTTGAACAGTCTTTGCACTCTTGATCTCAATCCTGTACCCATCCTACATTTGCCATGAAGTATGATGCCCTGAGACAATGGAATAAAACAGTAACAGTTTCCGGAATTTCTCAGAGAAAAGATCTCTGCCACCAGCATTGTTTTGTCTCTCTCAAGTGAAATCAGAATCTATACTTTCTCCCTTCCACTGTTCATAATTCATGGCTACTTTTGCTTCTTGCATGCCTATAGAAAAACAAACATGATCTTTAATTTTCCTTCGCATGCTATCTCAGTCAACTTCTACATCATTAGGAAGCCCATTTTCATTTATCTTTTCCTTTTCCACCCTTTTATCCCTTCTTCTTCTAAAGTGAACACTAGAAATAACATTAATCATGGAAAGATTATGTTAAAAATCTAGAAATCATGAAATGAAATGGGATATTTCAAAGCTATGATTTCATTAATTTCTCAAGTGCTATGACAGTGTTCAGAAGTCCCCTTTAAAGTCCCCCCAAAATTATTTTCAAAGTTCTGCATCCTCTTCTGGATAAATCTGCTTTTCTTTTGAATCAGCATTCAAGATGCAGTTTAAAATTCTCATTCAATTTTACTTTTTCCTTTAATTACTAGAATTGCAAGAGTTCTATTCTCTACACATTTTCACAGCAAACGTACACTATTTCAGATACATTAAGGCTAAATGGTCTTTTGTGGATGAGCCTCAGGGGAAACATAACCACCATTTGTAACTGTTTCTGCAGGAAAATGAATTCTGAGTTTCAAACAACTGATTTACAAATGAACATTTAGATAGCTATCACTCTCCATTTGTAAGTGGAAGACATCTTTTATCCTGTATTTTTTTTTTTTTTTTTTTTTGCATTGTAAGCCTGACAAGGTCATCCAATAGAATGGCCCTAAAACGTTTTTCCAGGACAAAACAGGATCAGCATTCCCAGTTAGCTGATGCCAGGAAATGTTACACTCTACAAGGATCCAGACCTCTTGTTGCTCCTTTTGACTTCTCACTCCCTCAAAAAGGCAGACCTAGACAATATCATATCACTAATACTATTAGCCTTGGACCTTAAAAAACTAACTGAACCTCTTAGTTTTCCCATCTATAAAATGAGAAAAGCAACCTTTATGGAATATTGTAATCATCAGAGGGATATGTATAAGGTCCCCACCAGCATCTGATATTTAAAATAAATGGCTAACAGAGGGAGCTATGGTTATGACTATCACCATTATTATTATTACTAAGATGATGTATCACTGTGGCACTGACTGAAGTGCAGTGACTGTAATCACAGTTCATTGGTACCTCAACCTTCCCAGGTTCAGGTGATTCTCCCAGCTCAGCCTCTCAAGTAGCTGGGACTACAGCGCTTCACCACCATGCCTGGCTAATCCTTTTTGTGGTGTTTGTTTGTTTGTTTTGTAGAGATGGGGTCTCCCTGCGTTACCAAGGCTGGTCTCGAATTCTGGGCTCAAGCTATCCATCCACCTAAACTTCCTCAAGTGCTGGGACTACAAGCGTGAGCCACCATGTCTAGCCTGGAGCTATTATTATTAATTCAAAGCATCGATTAGAATCAGAAAGATTCAGAATTAAAATCAAGTTAATTCAACAAAAAAATAAATATTGAGCCTTTATCACCTGGGTAGCACTGCGCAAGGTACAACTGGGGTACACAGGTTGGGAGAAAGACTTGGTAGTGTAGTCTAAAGGAGTTTCTAAGTCTCAGATGGCTGAACAAACAATATGAACCAGCTCTGATCTCTAGACATGTATTTTGCTTGGTCCATACAATACTTCAGACTTTGAATTGGTTGTCAACATTTAGAAGCCAGAAAATTTTGCATGAAAATAAAAATCTTAAAAAACGTGCACGCATGTTTCTGCCTGGCAATAATTGGGTGGTGTTGAAAACTGGTTGTCTTCTTAAATGTCTGGAAGGCCATCATTTCACCACATGCCCTACCCAGTCTACTATACGGATTTACTTGCTGACCCCTCTGAGCAATTGAGTTTGTAATTCTTATTTTGAATAATATGTTAAAACCATTACCCTTAAAGGGTTCCTTACCACTTACTATTTTCAGAACAAAGTTTAAGACTGCCTCTTTATTTTATAAAGTAAAAATAAATCCACATCACAAGAAATCAGCAACTGGATAGGCACCTGTCAGTGTAGGACACTAAACTAGTCACTAAAGGAAGGGTTACTTTTTTTTTTTTTAATACAGAGTCTTCCTCTGTCACACTGGGGGGCAGTGGCGCTATCTTGCTCACTGCGACTTCCGCCTTCCGGGTTCAAGCAATTTTTGTGCTTCCGGAGTAGCTGGGAATACAGGTGCCTGCCACCATGCCCAGCTATTTTTTTAATATTTTTAATAGAGACACAGTTTTGCCATGTTGGCCATGTTGGTCTTGAACTCTTGACCTTAAGTGAGCCACCCACCTCAGCCTCCCAAAGTGCTGGGATTACAGGCATGAGCCAACATGCCCTGCCAAGTGTTACTTTTCAAAGTGGATAGACAATTGCTTACACTCTATATTATAGATAATAATAAGAATGGTTCATATTCACTGGTGCTTAGTGCCAGGGTCTATTCTATGCTCCTTACCTACCTACCTTCATTTAACCCTCCTAAGTACTTCTGGAGTTAGGCACTATTTTTTTTCTTATTCAGCACAAAAGAAAGCTGAGGCCATGCCCCAAGAAATTAAACAACCTGCCTAAGGTCACATAGCTCTGACAGAGTCAGGATTCAAATCCCAGAAACAGAGTCAAGATTCAAAGCAAGCAGTCTGGTGCCAGGACCTGGGCTCATAAGTATTGTGTAATAAAGACCCTTTGCTATGGTCCATCCTTTCTGTGATGAATTGTTATGCTTAAATATATGCATACAAATACTATATATACACATAAATATGCACACACAATACATATATATGAACAAACCACATATATAAATGTTTGATTGCATACACAATACATATATATGAACAAACCACATGTATAAATGTTTGATTATTATTTTCCATTGATAAAATACACATTGTCAATATCAGATTGCTTTAGTTATTGTGGCTTTATAGAATGTTCTGATACATTTCTTGGCAATTCTTCAACATATTCTCTTCCAAACAAGTTTTAGTATGTCAGGTCCATAATAAATCATATGGGATTTTTAATTAGAATTACAATAAATTTATAGATGAATTTGTGGGAAATTATCATCCGAATAGTATTATTTCTTACTAAGCTTATCTCACAGAAGTAGAGAGTGGAACAGTAATTCCAGAGGCAGGTGGGGGTGGGGAGAAGCAGGGTCAAAGGTTGGTTAACAGACACAAAGCACAGCTAGATGGAAGGAATACATTTTAACCAATGGTATAGAATAACATTCTATACCATTGTAGATGACTATAATTAACAACATTTCTTGTATGTTTTAAAATGCCTAGAAAAACAGGTTTTGAATGTTCCCAACTCAGAGAAATGATGTTTGAAGTGATATGCTAATTACTCTGATTTGATCATTACACATTGTATACCTGTATCAGAATATCACACTGTACTCCACAAATGTGTACAATTATTATGACTTATTTACAAATAATAATAAAAGCAAAAAAATACTTCTCTGATTTTAGGTTGAGTTATTTAAAAATTGTTTTTATATTCAATCACAGAGTAAGCCTATTGAAAAGATCTTATGGACTCAAATTCCCAGGGCTTGGTGATAGGTTGGAAATGAGAAGCAAGAGAAAGGTGAACTTGCAGGTATATTGTTTTTTAACACGTGCTCCCCTAACCTGTTCATGCACTTTGTGATCTAGGTATCAGGAAGCGCTACAGCAGCCATTTGCTGGGAGCAGGGAAATTATATCAATAGGATGAGCCATTTTCAGTGTAGAAGGAATAGAAAATCTCCTCAAAAAGGCATAGAAATGCATTGCAATAGAAATGATGGATGCAAGGTAAGGAGTTCCACTGGGAAAAATCAGGAGAGGCTGAAAGAAAATGTGGGACACAAGGGGGAGAAGCGAGTGTGCACTAACATTTACTGAGTGCTACACTGTATCAGGCCCTGTGCTAAACACCTTGTATGCGTCCTTCTAATAGCACCTAAGACATGTCGACTATATTGTCCTCATTTTATAGGTGAGAAGGCTAAAGTTCAGAAAACTTAAGTTACTTTTCTACATTCACACAACTAGGAAATGTTAAGAGCAAAATTTGAACCAAGGTCTCTGAATCCAATGCCCATGATTACTGTACTCTATATGGAATGTAGTAGTTCCCCTCCAGTCCTGGGCATGCTCAGGTGTTTAGATAGTTAGAGATTTCTGTGTCGCAGCTCTGACAGACACAATGGTCATTTTATGGAGAATGGGGAAAAACTAATAATGAGTGGCATGCCACATATAGCAGTTCTTTTCAATACACTATAATGGATATTTATTTATTAATTAATTTATTATTTTTTATTTTTTTGAGACAGAGTCTCACTCTGTCATCCAGGGTGGATTGCAGTGGCACGATCTCAGCTCACATCAATCTCTGCCTCCTGGGTTCAAGTGATTCTCCCACCTCCGCCTTCCAAGTAGCTGGGATTACAGGCATGAGCCACAGCTCTCGGCCAATGGACAATTATTTAGAGTAACAGAAATGAATACGATTTGCTCTAACGGTAAGTGGAACAGTTCTGTATAGTAGAGGATATAACCATGGACAAAAAGAGGATAGAAATACAATAAAAACTTAAAAACCTTTGTTCTGTGAAGGACACTATTAAGAAAATGAAAAGATAAGTCACAGACTAGGAGAAAATATTTGCAACTCACATATCTAATAAATGATGTGTATCTGAAATATTTCTTTAGAAAACCTCTTACAAATCAACAATAAGAAAATAAATAACCCAGCTAAAAATGAGCAAAATAACTGAACAGACTTCCCACCAAAGAAGATACACAGGTAGCAAATAAGTATATAAAGAGATGCCCAGCATTATTTGTAATTAGAGAACTGCAAATTAAAACAACAAGATACTACTACATGCCTATTAGAATGACTGATATCTTAAAATAAAAAATGACAATATCCATACTGCTGGTGAAGCATTCCTCTTCATTGCTGGTCAGAATGCAAAATGGTATAGCCACTTTGAAAGACAGTTTAGACTTACCATATTCCCCATCAGTTTCACTTTTAGGTATTTACTGAATTGACTTGAATTTATGTCCACACAAAACCCTGCACCTGAATGTTTATAGATGTTTTATTCATAATCACCCCAAACTCAAAGCAACCGAGTTCTCCAGAAGGCGAACGGATAAACAAATGGACATATCCACAGATAATATTACTTAGCAATAAAGTAGAATGAGCTATTAATCCATGCCACAATGTGGATGATTCTGAAATGCATATTACTAAATGAAAAAAAAGCCCATCTGAAAAGGCAACATAATCTATGATCTTATTCATATGACATTCTTGGAAAGGCAGAAATATATGGACAGAAAACAGATCAGAGATTTCAAGGGGTTTGGGGAGGGAGACAGTTGACTAGGTAAAGCACAGGAGATTCTTTCAGGGTGGTGAGAGTATTCCACATAGTACCACAGTGATGAATACATGACACTGTGTATTTGTCAAAATTCACAGAACTTTACAGAGCAGAGAATACATTTAACATATGCAAATTTAAAATACCAGCAGATTGAGAGATCCCAGGATGAAATGCACACTTTGACAAAAAGATCTAACTGTATGCTAAGTGTACAGCATAACCTCACTGAAGAGGGTGGGTTAAAGAACTGTGGACCTAAGTAACTTTGGAAATGATTGGAAAGCAGAAGATAAAAGGACAAAGGAACTGCACATAAGCACTGTCCTCTAATTGGTCAAGTTATTTTTCAAAGGAACGTAACTTACCAATCCTGAAGCCACTCTTCCTGTACACATACCTGGATGGAGAAAGTAAGTAAATGAACCAGTAAGAGTAAGATCCCGTTTTCTCAGTTTTCAAATGGGAGGTTACAGACAAGCAAAGGATCCATGTGGTACAGTATTAGAGTGGGAAACGTCATTGTGAACTCATGCTTAAATATGTAATGTGGACACAGATGGATGGCTATTGAAATAATTATAGATATGTATACATACATGGGTTAGTATGCACACACAGTCCACTGAGAGGGCCTAGAAGCAATGAATCCCCTTAGTGACCGGCATACCCACTACCAAGGTCTTGGTTTCAAAAGCCATTCTCCAGTGAAAGAAACCAGAGTCCTTGGGGAAAGTGTTGATTCTAGGGCCAAGACAGAGAATATACAAGATAATCCTCGAGCTTATTATGGTATCACAAAGTAAGGAGATGCTTACAAAACAAAAATGATAGGCTTAGGCTAAAAGTGTGCAGGAGCGAAGTGATTCAGTAAGTATGTGATTGAATAAAGTCAACAGGGGGAGGGAGAAGAGGAAGAGACGGGTGTCTGAAGAGAAGAATTTTAAATAATTTATGTTGATACCTGCCCTGTCTGAAGGAGATAGAGAATCATTTCCCACCATGTAAGGGTAGGCTGTGCCTACTATTGCTGCAGAGAGTATGGTGTGCAAAGTAGTGGGGGAAGAGCATTTTGTAGTGGAGACACCTGAAACACTATCTTAGCCAAGTGATCTAGGTTAACAGCATCAGTGATAGTCACGTTGATAGCATAGACCCTTGTTAGGAAAAGAATTGGAGAGTATATCCCTTCTGAAGTTTTCCTCCCCAAAGCCCATAACCCCAGTCTAACTACGAGAAAAACATCAGATAAAAACCCACTTGAGGGACGTTCTACAAAATAAGGGACCAGTACTTCTCAAAACTGCCAAGGTTGTTGAAAAGAAACTCTGAAAAATCATCACAGTTCAGGGAAGGCTAAGGAGAAATAATGACTAAATGTCACGTGATAGAGGGGATCCTGGAACAGGAGGTTAGAGGAAAGCTAATAAAGTTAAATAAAGTATGGAGTTTAGTTAACAGTAATATGACACAACGTTTATTCCTCACTGTGACAAATGTACTATAGTAGTGTAAAATATTAGCGATAGGGGAAACTCTGTTGGTATATGTGGGAGCTCTGTACAATCTTTGCAACTTGTCGGTAAATATCAAATTATTCTAAGACTTTAAAGTGTATTTTTTAAAACAGAAAATTACCTGGTGTTACAGGATAATGTTTCATTCCAATAAAGCTCCATATCCGGTTGCATTGGTCATCCCCGTCAAGCCCTTTCCTTTCTTGATATCACACTCTGCTCCAGTTTTCTCTCAACTGCGATGAACTTGAAGGAACATTGTAGCGCTTCGTTTCGATTCAGCAGAGACTTATGTATCTTAGACGATCGAGGCCTCATTATTTCCTACCTCCTAACCAGCATACCAGCTCCACGCAGCTCTCGTCTCCCTCCCTCTCTCCACCTGTCTCTTTTTCATTTTCCATTCTTCTTATAGCTAAAGGTTGAAGCTATCTTCTATCATATTTGGTATGTACCAGGTACGTGTATATTATTTCTAATCCTCCAATTTACGGATGAGAACACTGAGCCCCAGACTGTTCAACATGTCCCAGGCTCGGAGGCTTTTAAGTGCAGATGGCTGATCAAAGTGAAAAGCAAGCATTTGTCTCCGAAGAACAGGCCCTCTACGCCAGGAAAACATTACTCTACCTTTCTTAAAGCCTTCTAGGTCTCCTTTCATCAAGTATGTAATACAATATGATAAAGAGGAGGCTGGTCTTAAAAAAGGAGGCTGGTCATTATTGGAGGCAAGAGAGGGTGTGGCAGACGCTGATTGGTGGAGGGAGACAGGTAATCAAATCCTAAGTAAAGGCAACCTTGAAAAACCGCAACCATGGTCAACAAAATTGTTTTCTCCTGGTGAACCAATGGGCTCAGAAAAGAATTTGCAGGCTTGGCGCCTCTCTTTATTTCCCCCTCCAACAAAGATGGCTCAAAAGGAGCATTGTTAAGAGTGTTTTGCTCACTCAGCAATGAGGCAAGCTCATTAAGAGACTGGGGGCTGTGCCAATGGAGGCTTGCAGGGGTAGCCAGTTCCTAACTTCACAAGAGCTCACCTGCTGAAAAGCATAAGGAACGCAAATGCTAACCCATTCAGATGAAGCTTAAAATTGATGACTTTAAAGAGATTGAATAAACTCTTTATGTTACAATCTGGCATGTGCTTTTAATATTAACTACTACATATTTTATAGACTGTATTTGTTGCCAAGCACTAAAACAAACATTAAGATGCTTTTGCCTTAACTGGTACTATGAGTGCTTCCAAAACCGTGGGTATAAAAAGCGGCATAAAACACATCATAATCATGAAAATCATCTGCATTAAACTCACATTTGCCATGAATGTGGCAGTTATTTTTCATCTACAAACAATTATATCACAATTACTTACTCTCTGTTAGGAAACATTTCATCAAAATCTCTCATTTAATTGACATAGAAATGCATTTTTTTCAGAGAAAACCATAATCTCTAATTTGTACTAATTAAAAAAATAGGCATTCTGAATTAGTGAAAGGCTCATATCTATTGAAAAATATGCCTCCTTATTAGTTTATATGCAGAAAGTAACACAAACCAAGTTACAAAGCTTACAGTAGGAAAGAAGGGCCTAAAAATAGTCCTATAATGAATAAACAAAAGTAATGCACAGTGTTCTGTATTTTCCATTAAGTAGAGACCTGAAAAAAATTTGTGTCATAAATAACTTAAATGTACACCTTGTGTTATCCTGTTTAAATTGTGAATTTACTAAGTAATTTTTTTCAACTATGCAGTTATAATAGGCACGTCTAAATCATATACTCAGAATTATCACCGTACAGACAAAGGAGCTTTTTCTCCAGGGAGGAAGTAATTTTAATTAAACCCTAGCTATTTCAGCTAACCTGAAATTATATACAAAATATCTATAGATTTTAAAAAGTCAGTACTATACCAAAACACAAGAAAGGATTGAACATTACTAGTACTGATCATTTTATATGTCAGTTTCCAAAAATACTTTTTTAGAAAAGCAGACATTTGAACACAAAGATATGCTCTTAGAACAGATAAATGATAGATAAATAGATAGATAGATGATAGATAGATAGATAGATAGATAGATAGATAGATAGATAGATAGATAGATGATAGATAGATAGATAGATGATAGATAGATAGATAGATAGATAGATAGATAGATAGATAGATAGACAGACAGTTAGATAGATGTCATCCCAAATGCATTTGGTTGCTATGGAATGATTTTCAGAAAGTAAAGTATTCTATTTGTTTTCACATCCGGCCCCATTATCATCTCAGCATATTGCTAGTTATAATGTGTAGAGGAAAATAGAAGACATTTTTCTTGGTCTAACATTCCTTGGTAGATGGTTTGTAAGAAGATTTCAGCTAATGAAAAGGGCTTTAATGTCACTGTACCCTCTGCACTTCATGTCCACCCAGGAATACCCTTTCACCACATGGACCATAGCAGCCAAGCAAGTTCCCCAGGAATGGATGGCAGGGGTAAATCACCATGATAACAAGACATAACCCTCATTACTACTACTCAAGAAAAATAAAAAACATAGCTACATTAAAATAACAGAATAAGTTCTTGCAGTAAGTCACATATAAAATTTTTAAAAAGTATTGAAATAAAGATTCTATAGTAAAACTGTAGTATTCAAATGGCAATACCTTATAATAAACTCGATGATGATCCATCGTTATTTAATTTAAATTGTTTTTATTCTTTTTGAAAAAAGCATAGCTCACCATGAGGCCTCTTGTAATACAGAACAGATAATTCCCTTTGAGATCCCAAACTGACCCCATCAGTTTTGCATGTATTAAGGAATAAGGAAAACCCAGGGAAGAGGAAAGGAAAAAAAATACACGATTTTCCCAAGTCTCACAAAATTTTTTGACACCAGTCTCTGTAAGTAGACTTTGTATAGCTCTTTCTAAACTGTGACATATTTCTTACCCATAAGATTGTCATGCAGCATGTGATAATAGCATGGACCACTGACTGATATAATCAGTGATGGGGATACTACCAATTTAGAACCTTAGAATAAAATCTGTCCTGGCATAATAGCCAGATCACTGTTTACATCTTCTAGTAGTACGTTACATGCTGCATGTCAATGTCCTGCTGGACAAGAGAAGAAGGTCACAGCAACCATAAGAACATGCATGATGTAGGGAATGGCAACCATGACGAACCCAACATCTTCAACACTCGTTCTGCAAACAATTCTTCAGCTCGTTTTGTGTTACACATTCCTTAACATTTTTAGTAATTCACTTAATCGATAAAGATTGTAGCAATTTGCCTATATTATTCTCCTCTTTCTAAGACCCATATTAAGAATATAATAAAATATTTGTCAGAAGACATTTAGGTAAATATTCTAATTTATCCAGATTTTATAAAACTATTTTAGATCTAAAGTATCAAATACTGAGTATAACCTTCAGTAACACATTAGGATTTCTTTAAGTTTTCTTTAATACATAAGGCAAATTTCTTTCAGAAATCCTTAGTTCTCTGTAAGTACCAATCAAATAAGATGGCACAAATTCCATTAGAAGCCTACAAATCCACTTAAAGCTGGATTTATAATAGGGACAAAATAAATCACACTTTTAAATATCTAATTTATAAATTCTACTGGCTTACTACAGTGAGAATTTGATTCTTATTAGAGTGATATAGTCTTTGTAACTCATTTCATATTATTTTGCCTTACTGTAGTTATAGTTTTGTTGATCTATTCATTATAACACCTGTTTCCCAATAACTCAGTGATGATTGTGAAATTGGCCAAGATAACCTTCAATATTGTATTGACTTTTATTAATTCAATAGTGCATTTGCTTTTATCAATGACCCCTCAAAAAAAGTAGTAATAATAATGACGCTGGTGATTATTTATTTTTAAAAATACTTTGCATGTATCATGTCATTTGATTGCCATACTGTAATATAGAGAACATTTTTATCCTATCTAACAGATGAGAAAAGAAGGTTCAGATGATTTTGAAAACTTGCCTCAGATAATATTGCTAAAAGCAATGAGCTGGAATATGAATTGAGGCAGTTTGATTCCAAAGCACACACTGTTAGCAAGGATATAATATTGCCTCCTGAAATAGATGGTATGCCTTTGGCTGACAAAATATACATATGTCAACATTTTCAAGTTCATCTTCTTTTAAGAAAATAACTAGAGCAGTCAACCTCTTTATTTAAAAAATCAATCTCAAAATGTAGAATTTTAGATTTCATGACAGGCAAATAGGAGAGAGATCAGTGGTCAAGTTGTGATTCTCCCACCCTGAGATGATTTCCTATTTTATGAAAAAGGGTAGAGTGAGAAGTTCCCAGATTAATATAGAATTTGAAGATTGCCAAGCAAGATGCTATCAGGATGAGAATTCAGATTCTCAAGAACGGGGTACTATTTGTTAAGGCTTTGCCAGGAAAGAAACTCTGGCAAAATAGCACAGGATAGCCTGGAAGAGTGAAATATGGAGGCAAGGAGATGACTGTTCTGGAAAGAGACCAGGAATGGATGATGAAATGGCCTTTTTGAGTCTCAGTTCCTGTATTTTTCTACCTTCTTGATTTTCAAATTTACCCTGCAGCCTCAGCCTGCCTTACCCTTGAAAAGAGACTTCCGACAGCACATAAGGAACATTGTTGTGCTGCTTTCTGGGTTAACGCTGGTCTGTCTTCTGTTCCAAGCAGGCATAGAGGAATAATTCAGAGAGCATTATTTGTTACTATTTTAAAAGGAACACTAACCAGACTCGGCATGGGATAGTGATAGCTGTGCTACTTTGGCCAAGACAGGAGTAGGGATAGGAGCAGAAATGCAGGAGCGTCCTTCCTGCTTTGCCTCTCCCTCGATACCTAAGTGTTGGGGCTTTGCGAAGCATAAAATAAAAACTACTTGTTATAGAGAAAAGAGACAGGTATAGACTGTTATTCCAGGGGTATAAGTATCAGTTCTTCCATGTGATTTGGGGGCAGACTACTAACTCTCCACCCAAATTCCTCCATCTGTAAATCCTGATTGACAAACGCTGCGTCCTCTGAGTGTTCTTTGGGTGGCTCAACCATCCTCAGTTTCAGAAAGGCCCAAAAATAGACTGCTGCAGTAGCTCTTAATTCACAGAAGCCATGAGACCAGGATGACCTAGACCTACTCCTAGTCCCAGACTTTCCTCACCTGCAGCAACAGCTACCATTTAAGCCAGTGGTTCATTCTGCTCCCAAGAGGACACTAGCAATGTCTGGAGGCCCTTTCATTGTCACAACTGGGGAAAGGGCTACTGCCTGGTAGAGGCCAGGGATGCTGCCAAACATCCTTCAATGCCCAGGACAGCCTCACAACAAAGAGTGGTCTGGCCCAACATGTCAATAGCGCTGAGGTTGAGAAATTCCAAGTTAGAGCAAATGAAACAAAATGGACACAGTTATTTGTATTGACCAACAGAGTCTGTGTAAGATACAACAGACACAGGATCTGTTCTCTCCTGAACATTAAGACTGAACCCAGTTTTTATTTATATACCCAAGTCTACCCTCCTTGATCTTACTCTTGGTCTATGCCACAAACTCATCTCAAACTCTTTCTCGAAACTTCTCCCTAGATGGAGCTAGATCAGGCATAGATAGCATCACTCTTATTAACTGTTTTCTAAATTTGTCCATGGCTTTCTTATTGTGCCATTGGCAGCAGAACTTGGACTCTATAACCACAGTATCCAGGAATAGACCACACGCACTGTAATATGATATGTGTTGCTATCTTTGCCCCACTTTATGCTGGCTTCATATCTGCCCTTGGCTTATTGTACTCTAGTGATCTCTGGAACATACGCTACCTCTTATGCCCTATTTTAATGACTGGGAAAAATTCAGCCCAGTACTTTAAATGCCTGAAATATTTTGTATGTGTAATCACAACCACTCTCTTAAGCAGTTGCCTTTCCAAAATGTGTTGCAATTTATAAAACTATACAGTGTATATATACTTCATTATACACTGCTATTTTTATTTCACAACATACATTTCCTTCTTCATTTTATCATATCCTGTCGATAATAAGTATGTGTGTCTTATAGGACTGTGGTTGACATTCAATACAAAAAAAATCTAAAATGTTTTGCAAATACTTGAATCCTATGTATATTTCCGACATGGTTGCTATTGCTAATATTCTTACCCTGACCCTGGCTAGACCAAGAGAGCTACAGATGCCTCTGCCTGGGCCTCTAATGTTAAGAAGTCACTAATCCAAATGGACTTAAAATCACTGGCCATCCAAATTTGTGCAAACTTGTCCTTACTCCTCAATGTTCCGTCTCTCCCAGACCCTAAGCTATCCTTTGAAATTAGTTTATGGTGTTGTATCCTGCTTAGTATTCCCATTAGATGCACTTTCTGGATTCTCTACTGTTTCTCCTGCCTTACTGAGATCCGAGTTCCCAGTTCTGATGTTTCCAGGTTGGCCTCATCTTACAGTCTCCATTAGTAATACATGATAAGGACTTGAGTGGGGTGATGACTGTGAAAACGTGAGACTTTGAAAAGACCCATCTGTCAGCATATAATGATTGTCTGGATAGTCAAGTGCCGGTATATTTTAGAAGTAAGTACCCTTAAGTTAGATATTTTCACAAGCAGTATTGCCACGTGGTATGATGCAATGGGTTTGAACTAAGGAGTCAAAGCAGGGCTGGGTAGTGGGCCCAGTTCTACCTCTTTTGTATTCAAAAAATTAAGCCCTTAAAATTTTTTGGTGAAATGAGAATAATGTCTATCTGGAAATATTAGAAGAAATACTGAATATAGAGGGCTAGATGAAGATCAGCTGTTTAGCTGTTGAATTTTACTACTTTACTAAGCAGGAAAATGGTAAAAAATAAATAAATTTGTGGGTATGAGACTTTCTGGCACAGAGTAGGTGCTTAGAAGATATTTTCTTCTTATTACAGAAAAAAGTAACTTCTCCAAACTTGAAATCACTTTAAACCTTTTCAGCTAAACTCCAATGAAATAACTTAGCAATAAGCCAACTACAGCTGTATTTACTTTTTTTTCTTTTTTTTGAGGCAGAGTCTTGAACTGTCACCCAGGCTGGTATGCAGTGGCATGATCTCTGCTCACTGCCACCTCCGCATCACAGGTTCAGGCGATTCTCCTGCCTCAGCCTCCCATATAGCTGGGACTGCAGGCATGCAACACCACACCTGGCTAATTTTTGTATTTTCAGTAGAGACAGGGTTTTACTATGTTGGCCAGGCTGGTCTGGAACTCCTGACCTCAGGTGACCCATCCGCCTCGGCTTCCCAAAGTGCTGGGATTACAGGCATGAGCCACTGGACCCAGCCTATATTTACATTTTTAAAACCCACATCTTATATCTTCTATCTTATTGTCTTAAATACATATGCCACCACCCCCAACACACACACACATACACACACACACACACACACACACAAAATAGAAATAAAATCCCTTGAAAAAACCAAGAATGTGTTTAGCTACCTTTCTTATGATGATATCGTTTTCTGGAATAAAAGCCATGTGATTATATATCAAATAAAATGAAACATTAATACTATGAAAGAATATTCTGGAGCAGTAACATAGCATTCCCCACATTGCATGGCCTTCACTCACTCATTTATTTAGCAAATTCTTTTTGAGACTTCATTCCATGTCAAGAATAATGCTAGACACTGAAGTCACAATGACAAATGAGAGGCTCCCTTGGCTTCTAGGAGCTTACAGTCTAGCTGTGGATTCAATATATAGTGGAAGGTAGACAGGGTAGGAAAGAGAGTGAAGGGATAGGATAAACAAAGATAAATAGACATAAATGTGATGTTGTTTGCAGGGGGAGGGAAGGACAAAGCAAGTCATCTTCCTGAGGCTGGAAAAAAAAAAGATTGAGAAATCTTGCAAGATGAGGCAAATTCCCTGTGAATTCAACCCAAATGAGGAGCAGTAACTACCAGGCAGATTAAAAGGAACAGGAAGCATTCTCATGAGAGAAAACAGGAAACTTCAACCAAGAGGCTTCAAATAGCAGGGAACCCTGGGTAACAAAACTAGTTCCTTAGCTGGTGGAAACCTGAGAGAGTTAGGAGACACTCACATAGGAGGCAGAAAGCATGAACAGTCAGCTTCGGTTTTGTAGTAAGCTTATCTGAAGTCAAGCATGATCTCCACCTCTTACAGTGTGGGTGACCTTGGGCAAATTAATGTTTTCATCTATAAAATAAGAACAATAATTACTACTAAGTCACGGTAGGAACTAGCGATATCTCATAAAAGTACCTAGAAAAGTGTCATGGTTCGGGCACTTAACAATGGTAGCGATGAGATTATAATGATGATTACCCCAATGATGGTGGTGGTGGTACCCTCCCTTATCTGAATACTTTCACATATGGCACCATTTTGAGCATTCTTTTCTCTCCCGATTCTTCACCAAGCTGCTATTGCTTGCCCATTAAGTTTCAGTTCAAAGATCCAAACTCATCTGCCAGTTGGAGTGAGGAGCCCCTTCTCTGCTGTCTCAGAGCACATTCTTCTTGCCTCTGTCATGACACTTTTCATATGATATGGTCATCAATGACTTACTTTTCCTTGCTTTTCTCCTTCATCCCAAGCAAGGAGAGAAGAGAAAAGGCGTCAGACTGTAAGCTTTTTAAAGACAGGCTCTGTGTCCTATCCCTTTTGGTTTCCCCATTTGTGCAACACAGTATCTATTGTATATCCAATTAACATTTGTTGAATTTACATATGGAGAGACAAAATGACAGAATACACACTTTAAAAGGCTCGTTTATAAAATGAAACCATTTAGTACAAGGATTTCAATAGTGAATATAGCAAACAAAAGTCAAAGATCAAGGTAGTTCTTTGGAGGGGGAATGGGTTTTGCTCTGGTATGTCTTTAGGTGGGTGCGTGCTCATCCCAGTCATCACGGTGTCAACTGTTGCACATGTAACCACAATCCTCATGTTACTCCTGTTAACCCTGAGGGCATTTGGGTGTTACAATGAAGGTTTAAGAACAATGCTCCTGACTGTATACGAACTTCAAATCCCTAGATGTACCAGAGAAGAGGTAATTGTGATAGGCCCTGAGAACCTTAATTATTTGATGAGGAATACCACCATTATTTTGTTTCATGCTCCCCAAATAGAAGAAAGTCCAATGACATGTTAACAAAGAAAAAAGAAATAAAGGAAAGAAAACACAAGGAAAATTGATTGGATACTGAGTCATTTAATATGAAAGGAGATGAGACTTCTTTCTACCTGCCCTTTTGCTGAAACGTGATCAAAGAAGCCTCTGCTATAAGGGGAGCAATCAGGAACAATGTTATATTTTAAATTAATACGCATTTTTTGAAAGTGTGCTTGGACCATGGCATTGCCTATTTTTCACAGTGTGGTGCACATCATATGTCTATCAGATTCTAAAATCTATTTTGCTGATCTCTGTCTTAGGTATTTTTCGTTTCCTACCTTCAAACTGTCCAATCTCCCTGATTGTTTTCAACAGAATCCAATATTTACATATGCCACCTACTTTTCTATTTTCTCCGCTCAACCCTGTGGATCATCAAGCAATTAGATAAGGAATTGGTGCAGGATTTAGTTCTAACCAACAAGAGTTGTGGGGTACTCTTTCTTAAAAAGAACATCAAAGAAAGAAACCACTCTTTGTCTACTGGACATTGTCAGTTGTCATGTCTGCAGACCAGTTCTGGAATTGAAGAAACCATGTAATCACCATGACAGAAGTTAGTTTAAGAAAAACAAAGCAGAAAGATGCAAAGAGGCTGGGTTCTAGGCCATGATATTTGGGCATCAATTTAACTGACCCTGGAGGTGTTCTACTAAGGGACTTTTTCCGTTTGGGAAATTATAATTTCTTAATCTTTTAGCCAATTTATTTAAATTTTTCTGTTATTTTCTGATGCTTTCAATGAAAAGCATCTCAATTAATAAAATCTACGTGTTCTTTAATTTACCCCAGATCTCAAAAGACCATGATCATGAGTGTGGTTCCTGTTTAAAGGAGTGAATGGACAATGCTCACGTTTGCCTATTTTTCCTCTCTAATCCTCAGCTTTCTTGTCTGCAAAAGGAGAGTCTAGACTAGGATATCTCTAAGAAATATTTAAAGTTGTATGGTTATAGAAACACAGCACATCAAATGCAGTTTACTTTTTCCTGTATCCTCTTGAAAATTGTGCAAGCCATCAAGAGAGATCACTCCTGACCCCTTGGAACGGATCCTTCAAAAAACACAAGGTATGTTTATTAAAGACAACATATAGCATATGTAATCGGGAGAATGAGGAAGAAAATAATCATCATATCTCTACGCCTGAAATTTCCAGGTATTCTTCAAGATTATATACAATGCTATTAACAGTAGCCATTCATGTATTACTAGGCATTGTTGAAATAATGAATCAGCAACCAATATGCAAGAGAATGATTGTCAGTATATTATTTTCAAATATTAAAGAGGAAAATGTCGGTACAGCTAAATGATTGGCATTAGTCAAAAGAGACACTTTTAGATTATAAGACTACCACTTAATTAGTATTTAAAGACCATCTATTAAGCTATTAATAGCCTTCAAGAAAGTGGGTGGTACCTTTCTAAATGAAGCTAATGAACAAATCTTTTGTTCTTGTTAAGATTTACCTTCTGTAAAGCCTGTCTGGCTAATAATAACATTTTATATTTGGATTATCCTGAAAGACGGACCAGGGACGTGTTACCATCTTTACATTTTACTTGAAGACACAAACCTCAGGAATGTTCACAGGGTCATAGAACTGGATCCTGAATTTAGATCCCAAGATCTTGTCCCTGCACTATTTGCATTTAAGTTTTGCTGTCAGAGTACAGCCAAATCCTGAAAAATAACACAAAGTCCAGCTCCCTGTACGCATTTTCAGCCTTGCTTCTCACCCCTCCCAATCATTTACCCTCTGTAATCTAGTTGGTCTCAACTATTAAGTGCTTTCATGACAATTGCATTGCCTTTATTCTTCATCTTTGCACATTTTCTCTGTTTCTGAACTATTTCCTTTTCCTTTCTTTATCAACCTAACTCCTATGTAGAGTTCTGACTTGGGTTTTGTGAACGCCCCCCTTCCCACCGACAACAAACCTAAGTACTTATCCCACTTAATACTCATCACTTTACATTGTAATCGTATCAATTTATATCATAGCCATGCTTTTCAAAAACAAAAGCTATCGCCCTTCTCACATTTGAATTCTCTTTCATGAAATATTGAATGACTGAAACAATGAGAGAACAAGTCCAGTGCTCTATTCCTCACACCATGCTGTGCTCACTGATCATCCAACAACAGTTCGTGAGTTTGTTCTTTCATTCTATTTTATTTCCTTCAGAGGATATACCTAAAGGAAAAATTTTGCCATAGCTATCCACCCTTGATCAAAAATGCCTGCCTTGCATCATCTCTCTGTCCTAATTCTTTCACTGAATCAAAAAAAAAAAAAAATCAAATAAAGGGCCAATCTTTAAATACAATAAGTAATTTTCTGCTATTTACTTTCCATTAAAATGAAGTGGAACTCATTTTTCTTAGGGCAGAATTCTGGAAACCAGAGTTGGGAGAAGTGGTGCTTTTCAGTCCGTCAGCAGTGATTCATCTTGGAAATTAAGGTTTCTGGTTATAAAAAGCCTCAGTAGAGTGCCAGAACCAACAGTCCCCTGAAAAACCCTACCTACTGAAATCAGCAGTAACCTGTGTCTGTTATACTAACCCAAGCTCCAAAACAGAACGACAGGGTTTGTCTCTGTTTGGTTACAAGACTTTCTTAATGTAGAAAAATGCTCATCATGAAAACCTATTTTTTTTACTTACAGAAGCCACTTATCCTCGAGAGAAATAGCACATTGTTTTCACAATCCCTGAGGAACCTTGTTATTTCCTTCAAATGTTGTTTGCATATTTCAAAGTAACAGGTTTAGTTCTGCTTAGCTCAACAAAGACCAGTATATTTCTGAACTCAAAAGTCAAACTACATTTCTTGGGAAGACAAATGAATGTATAGCTTTCTTTGACTGTTCTTTTATTTAAATAATGTTAATTGAGTACCTGCCATGTGCCAGATATAAGGACAGGAACTGAGATTAACAAAAGTAAAAAAAAAAAAAAAAAAAAATCAGAGCCCCTTAACAGCTAGTAGAGAGACTCACATGGAAACAAATAATTATAACTCAAAAGATTAATTGTTATTCAAGAGGTGCAGAAGACTATATGAGAACACAGGTGATTAGGTAAGAACATAACAGTCTGACTAGGAGACTGTGAGAAAATTCTCACCGAGAAAATTCTGCATAAGATTTAAAGTAAGAATAGGAGTTTGCTAAAATAACCATTTTGGGGGTTTGGGGGATGGGGAAGGTATGTGAGGCAAAGGAAATATCAAGTCTAGAAGCACAGAGATAATATGAAGACTATATTTATTCCATGATAAAATTTCTCCTCAGTGCAACCATATGTACCATCACTGCAGCTACCCAGGTATTTTCCATTTTGGTAGCACAGCACTGGGATGAGTAACTGCATTTTTTTTTTACTAAATTAATCAGTTCTTTCAATGACATTTGAATCCAATCGTCTTCCCCTACCTCCCTGATAAAGGTTCATGATGAAATCTTGCAGATGTTACTACGATATTAGAAGATACTTTTCATTCCCCTGGTGACTTCAAAATGAATTTTTATCATCATTATAGTTAATAATAATTGCAAATAAAATTCTCAGCTTTTATGTCATAAAAATTGATTCTCACTATTCAACTCTTTATGAAAATGTCGTATCCTTAAAAATTGCTGCTAGAACAAATCATAATACAAAGCACTTACATAGCATTTTTGTTTGGGCAGATAATTTAAGTTTACTGCCCTTCTGTTAGTGGGGAAAAATCCTTAACAGGGTTAATTGCCTTCCCCAAGGCCACATGATTCATGTGGTAAAGGGAGAGTGAGAACTCAACTTAAGGATGCCCCTCTAAAGAAAAAGCCATCTGATCCACCTTATATCCATTTGTAGGTAGTAGCGTAGACCATATGCATTTTACTTTTCTTCCCAGTGGTAACTATAAAAAACAAAGAAGAACATCAGAGTGCTATGAAGAATTGCCAAGAAATAAGCCCATTCAGAGGTAATTTCCTTATTACACAGCTTATCCCCCAGCTTAAATCTGGTTCTGCTAATGTAATACTATGCTGTGTCTGTCTGTGGAAGGCCAGCTTTGTTCACAATTATTTATGTTGTTCCAGTTGTATACTACTTCCAGTTATGCCCTACCAACCTGGCACATATCTAAGGGCCAAAGAACATTCATAAAGACAAGGAGAAAGGCTAACGTGATGGTATTCCTCCCTACCGTTGTTTGACAGTTTTCAGATACAGCTGGCAAGAAGGGAGACACTTGTCCAGCACAATTTCTGAACAAAAAATTAGTATGATTCTAAATCCCTCTAGTTACCAAAATGTGTTGATTACCAGATGGTCCCAAACCAAAATCAGAGAACAAAACTATCAAAAGCCAAAATGTCAGTATACTTCTCTGATAAATTTTCTATGAATTTAAAACAAAAAGCAAGGCCTTTAACCTGCTTACCTGTTGAGTAAGGTCTTACAATATTATTTAAGTCCTCTTAGAGCATCATCTCTACTAAACGACCTTAACAGTCATTAATAACCAACAAATATATATTTAATGTCTACTGGGTGAAAGGCATAGTATCAAGTAATCCCTGTGAGGAATAAAATAGATAAACCTAATGATGAGATTTTGGCTCTCATAGAATTCATGTTACTTAATAACCCTGAGTATCATCCTGAAGTTGTTTAGACCTCTTCTGTGATATCCAAACACAGACAGTTTCTAGAAGCCGAGAATAGCACGAGTGTGTCTTATTTTGTAATCCTTTAGCTCGGTGGTTCCAAAACATCAATATGCATCAGAATCACCTGAAGGGCTTGTTAAACCAAATATTGCTGGGCCCTACCCCAAGAGTTTCTGATTTAGTAGATCGAAGTCAGATGGAGAATTTGCATTTTTAATGGGTTCACAGGAGATGCTGATGCTGCTGGTCTAGGAACAGCACTTTGGTAACCACTATCTTAGCTTACTACCTCCATGTTTCTTTGTAGAACCATAATGTCTTTTCAGTGAGAGTTAGTAACTTGTCATCACAAATTCACCATCAAGAATGTCTTCACTAACTGACCAAAACATGAATTTCTAAAAAATTATTAACACATTACTTTTTCAAGGATAAAATAAATACTAAATATTTCACAAAACTGTTTAAATTTACCTCGAAATTTATATTATACGAGAATACTTCCTAAAAGTAAAAGTTGACATTCAAACACTATGTCAAATAAAAAAGAAACGTTTGATTTTATGAAGATATAAGCTATAAAATGTAAAGCTGGCCAATTATTATAGTCTATTAAAAAGAAAAAAACTGTAATGCTTCATTTTAAAAACAGCTGAATTTATAGTAATTTGAAATAAATTGTCCTATAATTATTTAAGATTTAGATACTTGACCATAAATGGAAGTTGTAAATGGTGATAAATTTGTCATTAGCAGATGGTCCTGTTCATGTTTATCACAGGCTGTGATTTTTCCTTAAGCCTGTAAGGAAGCTGTGTCAGAATAATTAAAAATATGTAGACCATTGCTAAGAGAAAAAAATTTTCTCTCACACACATACAATATCCTCATTTCTAATTTTTGTAAGTTTTTTCTTTTGATTTCATCATCTATCACCACTTAGAATGACTCACCCTAATGCTGAAGGAAAATCTGTACCTTGCTAACTGGAAGTGTAGAACTCACTGGTGAATTCGGTTGCTGTAGAGTTACCAGAGATAACTCTTTCTTTGGTGTGTATGAATCTCTGTTGAGTTGATAATTTTATAAAGCTCCTTTCTGTGTTTTCTTATGAGTAAAATTCTTAGGATTAGGCCTAGGAAGACTCTCTAAGATAAGGTACAATATAGAAGTATGTAACAATCTTTGCACTTAGAATTTCATATACTGTAATAGTGAAACTGAAGAATCTTCCATTTTGCATACTGCAATGACACACAGAGGTGGATTCTTTGTTATTAAACCCTCCTTGCATTTCTAAATGTTTGTGGATATAATTTATATGTTTAATTATGAAATACCGTTTAAGAATAACTTGCAATTCAAGTACTATGTGAAACACAGGTTTGTCAGCGTACAGCATTTAGGTTAGGGGTATAGAATTAACAACAAGTGGGCCGGGCACAGTGGCTCACTTCTGTAATCCTAGCACTTTGGGAGGCTGAGCGGGGTGGATCACGAAGTCAAGAGATCAAGATCATCCTGGCCAACATGGTGAAACACCGTCTCTACTAAAAATATAAAAATTAGCCGGGCGTGGTAGCAGGCGCCTGTAGTCCCAGCTACTAGGGAGGCTGCGAGGCAGGATCATCACTTGAACCTGGGAGGCGGAGGTTGCAGTGAGCAGCTTGGCAACAGAGTGAGACTCCGTCTCAAAAAAAAAAAAAAAAAAAAAAATTAACAACCAGTGAGATTGCAATGCTATATTTCCAAGCCATCTCATCATGCCAATTCATGGCAATGTCACACTCCAAAATACCAATTTGCTAAAGAAATTATTTCCTAACCACCATGTTCCAAGCCTACAAACTTAAGAATATATACTTGTAATAAGATTTTCATCCTCTTTTACTCCCTTATCTTCTGTTTCCTATGCCTCATTTGGCTGAGGCTATGGATTAGAAGTAGCAAGGGGTAAAAAGTCTTTATTAGCACAATGACTCATCAATATTACAATATAAAACGCAGAAAAAAATCACCATGAAAAAGTTTGCCAGCTCAATATGTACTCTGAAGACAATGAAAATCTTAAAGATTCGTTTAAGTATAGTTTGTAAAAACTTGCAGTAGGGCTATGTAGGAAGTAACTAGAACTTTTAGACCTTGAGACGCTTTTCTAAATGGAAGTGAAAACCTGGGTGTGAAGGCGGTATTAAAATAAATCAGGCAGGTCTCGTAAAAAGGAAAGAGAGAGAGGAAGACTGGTCACTAAACGGGAAGCATAAAGAAATATTGTGTACTGTATTTCAGAGTTACCATATAAAATATAATGCATATAATTCTTGATCCACGAATTACCACCCCAGATAAGTTACTCACAATCTAAAACTTCAAAAAGGATGAAGGATTTCCTCTACTCACTTTAGACACACATGGATGCTAGACTGATATTCAAATGTGAAAGAAATAAGAAAAAATCTGCACATTTTAGAGGCAAAATTCTAAGTTTGCAATTCAACTAGCAAAAGAAGTAAACCAAGACCAGAGATTTAGCTGAAAGGTTTAATTTACTTTCAGTGCAGCCAAGAGAAGCCATAACAGTGAAGGAAAAAATCAAGTTTGCTACCCATGCTGGGGGACATTTTTCAGAAATCACATTTATAATAACCCAAAGATCTGTTCTCTATTTAGCATTCCCAGATAGTTCCTAAAACTTTCCATTATAGATCTCAGAGTAAAAGATTTTTTTAAAAGACTGTTGCTACCTTCACAGGAAGATTTGTAATCATATCAGGAAAAGCTTTACTCCTTTACAAGCTCTGAAATAGATGAAAGTTTTCAGAGTGAATTGCATTCAACATTTCACCCAAAGTGATCTGAGAACATACTTGGCACCCTTATTTGACTCCCTTTTCTCTCCCTTACTGGTTTTGATGATAGGAACATACCTGCCCAAGTATGCCAGGAAAAGTGTGTCAGTAACTGGCTGAGCTAAAGAATGGCCAGAATGACCAAAGCAAGTGTCAAGCAACCTGAATACTGTCGATCATCTTGTTCCATTATAACGTCTCCCAATTCCCTCTTTTCCAACTCTGACACATCATGGCCACAAACAGCCTTCATGGGCAACAATTGCTGAATTTGATCCACTATAGACTTCATCACTTCTTGAACTTCAGGTGGAGGAGAAAACACACATACACATACACACACAGAGAGAGCTGTTTTTTCTCCTCCGACACACTTTTGGTCTTTACAGCTATTTTAGCAATGCATTTCATTTTTGTTCATGCCCATTGCATTCTTTTTAACAGTAGTTTACTGTTGAGAGAAGAAATATTCAGCATTTACTATACTGATGGGGGAAAAGTTCCCTAGAGGTTTTTACACTGAGCTTTGGGGGAAGTCTCCAGAGGTTTTTGAATTTCTAAAATGGATTAATATGCAAGTTATTTATTTCCAGATCCTCAAAGTGGGTTATCATTATCTGCAGGTCAACCAGATTCCATGAGGGAGGGTTACTTAAAATTATCCGATAGTAACTTTAAGAGTGAGAAAAAAATTAACTTTAAACAACCATGCTTGAAACTAAAATTCTAAAAGTTCAAAGAGTATTTTGAGCTCCCATGTCCCATAGCTTCCCAAAAACCTCTCATCTTAGAGTTTTTCTTTAGATTGTTATTGCATTTTATTCATAGGCTAATGCATTACCTAAATATAGATAGCCATTTTTAGTATAAATTCCAAAAGTCATAAATGTTTCATAATTGAGCACATAATTTGAACTAAGAGAGCTTTTGCACTCATCCCTTTTTACTGTTGCAAATTGGAAAATGCTCAAGTAATTACTCCCTTAATAGTTCAGTGCTTGCAACTATATATACTTTGTGAACATCACAAGCACTTTTTTGCTCCCCAGAGCAATATTGGGAGTGGGGTGCACAAAAGAATTTAACTTGTGCAATTAACCAAATTACCCAGAGCTTTGATTCAAGATTCCTTCATTAAGCCATTAATATAATACATTGTTAAGTGGTGGGTTGTCCAATTTTTATGATGCTTTTCATTTCAATTCAACGGCTGCAGTTAGAAGGAAAAACCAGCATCTGCAAGATCAGCAAGATGATGTAAAACCCCTAAGCTAGAAGCATTTTTTTTTTCTATTCCACAGTTTGTGGGCAGTCAATGCCAGAGTGGTAATAAAGGAAGTGATTTGAAGTCTCAGAAAGTAGTAGTCATTTGTGCTTACTCAGTAAAGAAAAGGGAAAATAAATGCTTGATTCCTGTGACCTCAAACTCTTAAACAGAAAGCCACTGGTTATGTTATGGCATTCTAGACATACTCAGCAGTAGGCAGCCAGTTTGTAACTCTATCCTACTTTAGACTTCAACACATATTTCCCACTAGAGCTTATATATCCCAAGGTAGAGTGTCAGGTATTTACTATTTTGACTTTGTTCAATGGTGATATGCTTAGACAATTGATGTATGTGGGAAACTGATACACAGAGGAAAACTTATATCCCAAAGCTCAACATTTTTTATTTCTAAATTTAAATACAGCACAGAAAATCTAATGCTGAAAAATATTCTCATATCTTTGTTATTAGATATGGTATAAATTATCTGAATATGAGTTCTGCATGATTTCATTTAACTCCCTATGTTTATGTGTGATGGGAAGCTAAGTATGCATCATTTAATATACCCTGGAAGCCCCATTGCTTTTAAAAGTCACTGCTAATAAATAGAGGAACATATTTAGTTTATGGTTTATCTATCACTGAAACACTCTGGCAAACGGTAGGTAAATTCATGAAGAAGAGACATTGTTGAAAATTATATTCCTTTTGTAATTACAGTCTGTGCAATATTATGAAAGGCCTGAGACATAAACAAAACATGATGTAAATCATAAAAAGTCAGGCTTATCAAATTCTGGAATAGTAGCAAAAGATATGCACTTGTATGTTAATGAGAGATTGCAGTAACTAAAGATGCCCTGTCAGGATATCACGTTTCTTTTTGTTTTTGTTTTTTTGTTTTTTTCATAAAAGAGTTTCAGACAAATCCATCACTTTCCCTCAATATGCAAAATATCCACACAGATAATAATACAATTCAAGTAAATGGCAAAATAGAGTGAACTTTGATTGGAAGCCTGGTCACTTATAAACCTTCTTGGAAGTAAAAGCATCCCAAATAAAAACAAAGAGAATGGTATAAGCATGACTTGAAACTAAAACAGAAGAGTGAAATTGTGAGTTTGTTCTTTGCCTTTAACCATGTGCTGTCAGAAAAGCCTCAAATTTTAAACAACACCTGCATTAAAGAGTGTCTCCAATCATCTCACTGGTTTTGAGTTACATGGTGATATAAATAAGGACATGTGATTTTATACTCTCTCTCTAGTCTTTCATCCTCTCTCACCATAATCACTTTAGTATAACCACCAGTTCAACGCTCACAATAAAGGATGAGCTTTTTTAAAAGAAGGATAAGAGATCCAAAATTCATATGACAATGAAATCCTGTTTTCAAACTTGTAGTCAATTTGATGCTATTTATTTCTAGCAGTTTGCAAATTCTTCACCAGTTCTATCAAGAAAATTGGCATGGACTGGAAACTCTTCTAAACACTCACTAAACTTTCATCTGGAAATATACCACTGATAGATTCTCAGTAAAAAGAAGTCATCAGGATGAAAGAAGTGTTCAGTGGATACTATTCTTTCCAGTCTACATACACATGCAGAGCCAAATGCTTTATTGTGATTCAACCTTCAATTCAAACTCAAATCAACTAGGTATGTCCACTGTCAGTACCCCTATCAATGCCCATGTGTTAGGTAGATGAATGAAGACACATGTGCAGAAGCAGAGGGAAGAAACAAAACCAGATCCTACCTTGATTGTTTTTGAGGGTTGACACTTGATGTGATGGGACACGCTGGCAGTTTGGTTCATGTTTCAGGACCCTGGACAGTACACAATCCCCGGCGGAGTTCCAGAATGAACTAGAGATCAAGTCTCCTCTATTGGACTTCAGTAGGGGCTGCTGCTGCTGCTGCTGCTGCTACTGCTGTTGCTTCTGCTGCTTCTGTTTCTGCTGCTTCCTCACTCCGGAGGCTGAAAAGCTGTCAGATTGGAGGAATCTGTATCTCACTTAGCCCTAAATAAAGCATTTACTTGGTTCATCAGTCTCAAAGCTCTTGGCAATATGGAATAGAAAGCCAAAAACGGTTTAAATTCACTTGCAGTGTACCTTTTCAGTATGGAGATGTGACAGCTCCACAGTACAGCCAATGATCCTGGCTCTCATTCCCTTTTCAAAGGGATGAAAACCAGAAAACATAGAGAGATCAATTGCAGTCCTGCAGTTTAAAGGGGCACTCTCAACTCCTCTGTCTCTCCAGATTATACTTTTTCTACTGCAAAATATTCCTCTCTCTCTCTCCCTCTCCCCACTCCAAACCTAGGTTTTTTGTTTGTTTGTTTGTGTTTTTAATCGTAACATCCCCATTCTGTTACTAAAATTTTATTCCTTCCTGGGTACTTCTTGCAACCAAAACACAAGTAAATGCTGGGGGGGGGGGGAACCTGTTGGCAGTTTCAGAATTTGGGGGTTTTACATCTGTAGATTGAAGGACTATATTTCTTATGGACATTTTTAAAATTTAGCCATAACAGCCAGCCAAGAGATTGTCCTTTCTGTGTGGTGGGAGAAAGCTTAAGGTATACTTAAAGAGTCTTCAAATACAATACTTATTGTAGCTTTTGGATATTGCACCAAAGCAAGACAATGTTTTTCCTTAACCTTTATTTTTGACCATTGCTTTCCTTGAAGCCACATTTTTTGACTGCCTGGGACAAACTGGTAGTTAGGTCATGCCAGCCCAACTCCCCAAATGGTCACCTCTCTGTCCCTAATGTCATTGTAGGCAAAATAAATTATAAATATTTGTAAATTAAATTTTCTGAGTCACCAGTCCCCACTGTCACATCAACACTGACTAGAAGAATATACATCCTGGTCAGAAATAAGACCCAGCAGTCTTGAGTAAATGCAGAACATTCTTTTCCAACTATTGTTGTGAAGTATTTGATGTTGAAAACCAACACTATTGATTCATCAGAAATGTATCCTACTAATGAAATGCTAGGTTTATAAGATTGAATTAATGAACTATATTCAGGAGGCTTTATGAACAGCCTAAAATTATTACAGATAAACTTTAATGTGAAATGAAATAAATTAATGAGTTTGGTGAAATAAATTTATACATAATTGTAAAAATACATTTTCTCTTGTAAAACAGAAAAGGGATCTAAACATTCTGGCAAAGTAGTCTATACATATTTGGGGATGGCTGAGTTTCAGAAGGTTATAGTTCTAAGCAGCATAGTGGAGGTAAGGATGTGACAGAAGCAAGATCAGACTGTCTAGAGCCACAAAGGTTAAAGGCAAGAGTATTGGAGAAATCAGGAGAACCGTGGGAAAAGAGATGGAGCCAATAAGAACCAGGCAAAAGGCTGCGTCCAAGAATCCGGCGTGCCAATATCAAGGCATCACACTGAGCACAACCAGAGGCAGCCGTAGGGCCAAAAATCTTGTGATTTGAAGTTTAAAATTCTAAATCATAAATGTGGCGGGAATTTGTGTCTTATCTTGTATTTTGCTTGAATAACATTGCTTTAAATAATTCATAAATCACAAAAAAATTATATTAAAAATGTTTAAGCATTTTGTATTCAACAATAATGAAAACCACATAGAAAATTTGCAGTATGCAGCTGAATCAATATTTAGAGGAAATATTGATATAATTAAGTGTCTACATCAGAAATGCAGAAAGGCATAAAATTAATCATTAGTAAGCTAAACATTCATCTCAAAGAGTTAGAAAAAGAATGGCAAAATAAACTCAAATAAATTATGGGGGGAAAACAATAAAGAGAAGGGAAGAAAGTAATGAAGTAAAAAATGTACAAAATACTCAATGAAAAAACCCATGAACATTTCAACAGGTAGTTTACCATTTGATAATCTCTGAATAAATGAATATTCTACATGAGCAGAATTGGTTTAATTGCTTTCTTAGACAGCACTTTATACTAGGTATCTAAGAAACTTCCAAACTAAATTATCTAGGGAGTCCACAGAGGGAGAATGGGTGGAAGAGGAGAACAGTCCAAGAGTTCAGAGAATCCCATCCCCATCAAAGAACTGTACAGGATGGAAGGAGCCACTAGTACTTCAAGGAACCCTCACCAGGCACATTGATAGAGACAGCATTTATATGCCTACCACAAAAAGGGTATGAGTTGCTGGATTTCTACAACTAGAGTCACATGAGACTTCACCCCTTTTCTACAATTTTTCAAAAAGGTTCTACCCCCATCTGGATGGCAGCAGGATCCAAGAAAGATATTGACACTACTATTTATAGGTAGGTAATTAGAATCCACCTAAAATCTTTCCCCAAAGTTGCATTTTGAAAATAGACAAAAATCACAGTAAAAGAGTTCCTTGTATACACCATATGCTCCCTTTCCAGGCTCCACATTATATCAAACTCCAAGTTCCAAAGAAAAATCAAGTGTTCAGAGCAAAACATATGACCCAAATCTCATTTTGGATCTTATTTTCCCTTTCTGTTATATTATCATTTCATGAATCAAGGAAATGAAAACCATAGTAATTTTTAAACATTTCTATTTAAAACATGTATAAATTTTTCATTATTTTGTAAAATCTGCTGTGTCTTAATGTAGCCAATTGGAATGCACAACTAGAAGAAAATAGAGACCAAAAAATTTAGACAAATGCTAGAGAATTACAAATACTGCTTAATAAGGATAATTCATATACATTTCTTCTAATTGGGATATATTGGGCTCAATATGTTTAGAATGAAAACAGCTGCAAAATTGCATCACAGTTTGTCACATGGAAGGATTTTTTTTAAGGTTTAGGTCTGCTGAAGAAACACTATATGGTAAATCATACTGAACTAGAAAATTCAGACAATTTAGTCCAAAGGACCAGTTTCAAATTTAATCAACACTTATGATAATTTATGATAACCATATAAAAATATGTTGTTGTCAAACAGTTTGGGAAAAGTTAGGAGTGAGTCCCTTCCACCTTTCCCACACACAAAAAAATAAGATGGCTAATAGTCCAGAAAATATAACCCACAATCTTCCTTGACCAGCTATCGTTTGATCCGGGAAATAGAAATTCATGATGGGGTTAATGAAAATATCCCATTAGAAAAAAAAAGTCAAAGTGTCAGATGGATTCTACTACCAATTTCAGTCTCTTTGTTTCAAGTCCCATCTGCCCGAGCCCTAACTGGCTTGTCACAGTGATGATCTACAGATTGCAAAGTTAGGCAAACCCAGGCCTCCAGTTAGTAAGAATGGTATCTGAAAGCATATTGGGCTGTTTCCCTGATTTTTTGGAATCTGCTATAGAAAATTCAAATCCCTACATGACCATTGAAAGGTCACCTCCTCATCTTAACACCCACCATCTGTGTTCTGGTCTTCTCATGACCCATCCACTGAGTCATTTGCATTTCCTACTAGAACTGGAATATGGTTTCAAATTGTTGGCTTTTTTGACTTGACCCTTACTTAACTCCTGCCTGTCACCTCTTTCTTCGTGACTGACCCCTGTTTCTAACATCTTCTTTGCTTCAGATTGTTCCTGGGATTCACCCAAGTGGATGTCTCTGGTCTAATTCTGGGTTCATGGTCTTCAAAAATTGATCTTTTCTGCAAAACACTTGCACAGATAGGATAGGCAAAGTCATGGTTCAATAATAAGTAACCCCCAAGGTCAGGTGCAGTGGCCTACGCTGATAATCCCAGCATTTTGAGAGGCTGAGGCAAGAGGGTCACTTGAAGCCAGGAGTTTGAGACCAGCCTGGGCAACATGGCAAACCCCATCTCTACGAAAAACATACAAAAATTAGTCCTGCATGGTGATGCACACCTGTAATCCCAGCTATTCGGAAGACTGAGGCATGAGAGTTGCTTGAACCCCAGAGGTGCAGGTTGCAGTGAGCTGAGATTGTGCCACTGCACTACAGCCTGAGTGACAGAGTAAGACTCTCTCTCAAAAAATAAAAATAAATCAATAAATTTATAAGTAATCTCTTAGTCCCAGTAGTTTAAAATAATGAAGGTTTCTTTCTCATTATACTGTATGCCAATACCAGGTTGGCATGGGAGGAAGAGCATGTGAGACTCTTTCAATCTTAGGGAATCCAGGCTGATTGAGGCCCCATCTTAACACAAGCTTTCACAATCAACAAGGCAGAGGGAAAGAAACATGAAAAATCGTGCTCTTGTTTAAAGGTTTAGCCCAGCAAAGACACAAAACACTTCTACTTACATTCCATTGGCCAAAGCCACTCTCATGGCTACACTCAAGTTTAGGTAACAAGGAAGTGACTTGCAGCATGTGCCCAAATAGCAGTAAAATCAGAAGAGCATTCTGAGTAACCCTAATAATAGCCATAACCCTACTGCTGCTCATTTTTCATATGCAGAGATATTTGCCCATCTCTGCCATCCAGCCTCAAGATGCCAGCATGCTTATATTTAATGGTCTATAGACTGTGACAAGTTCATTTCAAAGCTATTGAAGATAAATATAAGACAGAACTTCTTTATTCTATGTGTCTTATTATCAACAGGGCTTTCATAATATCTTTTCCTGAGTTCTTCAGGAGTAGATGCAGACCTATAATAACCCTTGCACATGGGGAAATACCTGAGTTGAATGTGAGCTATGTGAGGATTTCCCCTGCTGGGCACATATAGCTCTGCAAAGGCCAGGGCCATCGGTAGGAGGCAGATCAGGCAGGTCTGACTACATACAGAATGCATACTTTTAACTATTGTAAGTTTGATGAGAAAAAGAACACAAATATCTAAACTCACTTTTACATTAGATGATCGACTACTGTGTGATTCACTGTCTGAAGCCACCTCTCTAGACCTGTGTCCCATAATATTCCAACCAAACACACAAGCACACACAAAGTGGGAAGTGCTTGCTCTACATTTTAAGTTTATCTTCCAAATTAATTCATGAAGTAGTGTATTGTACTCCTTCTCTCATGAGGTATTGCCTAAAACCACATAGAATGTGAGAGCAGGGATTAGAATTGACAAATAAGTGAAGGTATTGACTAGCCTATGCCAGTCTAGCTTGAAAGCTGGCTGCTATTCCCGTATCCAATAAGAACGGACCCACACTCATTGACAAGTATGAATTGCCCCTCTTTGCATCTCCTGTTATTGGATTTGGCTTCCTGATTTTTCCACTACTCATCTCTTGTTTCATCTCTTGATCATCGCCACAAACTTTTCAGATTCTCCTCTTAGCTGATCCCTGACTACAATTTGCTCTTACCCTGGAGATTGCCTGCTTCCAAGTACACTGGGTATACAGTCTGTATGAGGCAGACCAACCTTAGGGGGAATGCCTGTCACAGATCCAGTTGACTGACATCCCTGACAGGTTCCGCTCCCTACTGCTTGTTAACCAGAACCAAACACAAACATCTCAAAAAGTATAAGTTGCCCCAAATGGAGTTCCACATCCATAAAAAACAAAACATTATCTCTGCTACTGTCATTGTATCTCTGCTACACATTTTTAATGGTGACATTTATGTTTTCTGGAATAATTCTCTTTTGCAAAAACTTCCAGCTGAAAATGTGATCCAAATCCTAAATTTATGAAACACTAAAATAGATAGCCATGATTTCCTCATAAGGGATTTTTGGAGCTTTCCTCACACTCAGTTCTCCAGTTGCAAATAACTCAGCAAACAAGACCCCCAAAAGTGCCTTAGAAATGTTCAGTTCTAGATACAGATGCTTTCACAAACACACAGACATAAACACTGGAGGTAACTCTTTATGTAAGCATAACAATCTCTGCTTCACAATCCCTGACAAATGCCTTCAATACATTTTCTCTATGGCCAAAGTCATAAATCACTGTGAAGACAGAATGCACATATAAAATCCATTGCACTATAGTTCCCCAGACATCAGGGACAGACTACTTCATCGAGTTCAGCTATTAGTGACAGTAGTCCCCCAAGCCAACCTACACTATTCTAAAGTTCCAAGATCTGCCTATCAGGAATTGTGACTATTGTTCCCTGATTGCCCATTTCTCCTGTTTTCATTTCTTCCTGTTCTGAGTGTTGTCTCAACATTTATGACCTGAAAAGAAGTTCACATGTAAGGTAGATAATTGATGAGCCCAATAATACAATCATTATAATTGTGAGGGAGCTTTGGCAGTCATTCAGTCCTGGATTCTACTATGCATCCCACATCTCCAAACCAGTGGAATGCAGAGCCAGTGCTTGCCAGGGCTCAGTTCCCTTCCTTTCCCTGTGGTAAACAGTCTTCAACTGCAGATAGCGCCCAACTCAGAGGCTGACTGCTACCTTTGCAGCATTAAGGAGGTGCCACGGCAGGTGTGGTTTGTAACTTCAGCATTTTGTATATATATAAGAGAATGAAGTGCTGGTTTGGAAATTTTGTTCTATCTCACAAAATTATGGTCATAAGACAAGTCTTCTGGAATAAAAATTCAAGGAGCAGCCTTAAAACAAATTAAATGTTTGTAGTCTTTGGAAAAGGCAAGTAAAGTACCCAAATTCAAAAGATCTCTTCCAGCCTCTTCATTGCCTCATTCAAAGAGGGCTTTAAAATCAAAGCTAAAAGAATTGACTTCGAACTCCTGGAAAACAAAATAAGGTTAGGAAAGTGCTCATTGTATTCCCTTCCTGCCATCCCCAATTACTACATATTATTCAATGTCCATCTAAATGTTGCCTCTTTCCTCAAATTTTCTTCCTAATTTTTCCACATTTTATCTTTGCCTCTTTTATCGTACTAATCACACTCTGATTTTAGTAACTTAGTTCTGTATTGTTCTTACGTGTATTAACTTGTCCATAAGTTCTCTGAGGGATAACATTATGTTTCAAAATTCCTTATATAACGTGAAACACTTTAGCACGTGCATACAGATTAACAACAAACTGCAGGTTATATTACTTAATTCATTAATTAAACCTAAAATCTATTCATTAAGTTTAGCAGTAACTAGGTCACATTTAGCCTTGCTAAGAGCAGTTTTGTGGAATGGTAAAAGAGATATTAGATTTCAATGGATCAAAGGCTAAATAAAAGGCAAAAAATGGCACATGGAACATGGAATATAAACCACTGTTAAGAAACTTAGCTGTGAAGAGGCAAATTTATGCTTGGGAAAGGTAATAACCCCATATAAATAAAAGTTATGATACTACAAAATCATAAATTCTATAGAAAATGCTATTTTTTCCTCTAAAAATATTACTAAATTTTTCTGTATTCTTCCCCTAAACAAATCTTTCAGATATGAGTCAGCGTGGCAGTGAAACAGCAGATGTGCTACTGAGCTGATTAGAAAATTTCAGCAAAATACATACTGTCTGGAGTAATAGCATCGAGGAGAACAACACCAAAAAGCTGCATTTGATTCGGAATTTTGCAAAAATTATACTTAAGGAAAATAGTCTTCTCACTTTTTTGATATAAAAGGTTATTGTATTTAGGTGGCAAGTTAGCGCGACATTAGTATTTTTCCCTTTTGAGCTCCTAAGTGAAATAATGATTTAGAGTTAGAATATTCTAAAAATGTTTTCTCACTAAAGAATATTGATTGACTGTAATCCCAGCACTTTGGGAGGCCGAGACGGGCAGATCACGAGGTCAGGAGATCGAGACCATCCTGGCTAACACGGTGAAACCCTGGGCGAGGTGGCGGGCGCCTGTAGTCCC
>NW_012114799.1:1203795-1228228 GCF_000951035.1 Colobus angolensis palliatus
AGAGCGAGACTCCATCTCAAAAAAAAAAAAAAAAAAAAATATTGATTGAAATACTGCTTGAACTCAAAAAGTTTCCAGCTCTTAGCACCAGAGTTAAAGCATTCGTTTGTTGATTGAGAGAAAAATGTGCATGCCTACTATGTTTTAAGAAACATCTTAGGCATTAGCAGTACAAAAGTGAGCAATAATGATGTTTTTCTCCATTGAACTCACATTCAAGTGTGGGGGAGATGAGGTCAAATGGTGGTGCCATGTATGAAGCAACCATCTCTGAGGGTACGTGGTCAAAGAAGCTTCAGAAAGGACATGAAGCATGAGCTGGGTCATCAAAAGTGAGACACGGGAGTTTTTGAGACAGAAAAGTGGAAACAGGAATAAGGTGGAAATAATAACGCAGTAATTTTCAGAAGAAATCTGAGGAGATGGGGTTCAGATTTCTGGTGGTAAGATCAGTCTTTATGAGGAAGAAACTTTTCATTTCCTCTGAGACTGGAAATAAGGAAGCTCATGTGAGGTCAGCTGCAAGCTGCAGATCTGTCTAGATATCAAGGTGAGAACTAGAAGTACATGAACAGATTCCATATTAAGTAAGAGTTTGCATAATTTTCTGAGAATGAATGAGACATGGCATTGGGCTAGAGGAGAGTAGTGGAAGATTAAAACTGTTCCTGAGAAGAATCGAGCACAAATGAACCAAAGAGAAATGAAAAGATTTTCTAGAGAAATAAGGATCTAGCTAAAGAACATCACAGAAGGAGTTAAGTAATTGTTTGGGAAGAGTATAAAGCCCATTTGGTAGAGAACCAGCACCCTGCATCTCCATGGTTAAAGATCACCAAAGTTTCAAGTTCTTGTCCTGCTCTTGCTGGTGACCTGAAATGTCCAACACTTAGGTGCCTAAGTCATTTTAGTTCTCCTTTTAAATGTAAGAAGGGTCAAAACCAGGAAAAGATAACCAATTGGATATATACATCTAATTTTGCAGTATCTAAAAACACCCAATAGATAAGTAAATTTTTTTTTGGAAGATATGAGGATGGAAAGAAAAAGAGATGATTTAACAGCAACAAATTTTTGGAAGACTGAAAGATGAGCTTCGAATAATTAAGCAGACTTAATTAAATAATTAATCAGTCCAAGCTTAAGCTGGTACTATAGAAAATTGAGAAACAACCATATTTGCCCTGCAAAATCATCAAAGGCCAGGGAGTTACAGCACCAGATATCTCTAGAACTGAGAGTGAAGAGTAAGTTAGATGAAGAGAAAGATGATAATTGGTTTAACATTATTTGAGGAAAAAAAAATAGATACCTAAAACCCTTCCCCACTTTATGCCTGTAGACAACTGCCCATTTTCCACTCTGGCAAAATTCTGGAGACTTCTCAGAAGATTTCTGGAAGGTTCAATTCTGGAGACTCTAAATAGAGGGTGTCAGCACAAAAGGACTCCAGACTCATCTGAAAACCTAGACAGTCTTATAAGAACAGTGAGATGATGTGGCCAAGGGAATATGGAACGCTGACCCACCTACCCCTTTCCTGTTTTTTATTTCCAAAGCTCTGGTAGGCAGACCTGTATTTTTAATACAAAAGATTGGAAGAGTCTGCTCCAAGGAAAAGACTAAAGACATTGACATCAAAGAACTCTAACAACTCACCCTGATTACCCTGTCAAGAAGACCAAAGTCTGCAAACCCTATTCACGTGCTCAGAGGTTTCAATTACATTTTTTGTTTCTATTCTCAATTATTAGCAGAAAATGAAGGGTTATGAGACATGGATAAATTATATATCTTTAATATAGAGACCAAGTCAAATAAATAGAAAAAGGTCCTTAGAGGAAGGTCTCTAATACAGAGACCAAGTCAAATAAATAGAAAAAAGTTCTTGGAGGAAGCAAGGACTATGAAGGGAGAAAAAAATGAAAGAAATTATTATTAAGAGTAGTAACAGTGGGTATTATAGCCATGAAACAAGAGTAGAATGCTGTTTTAAAAAATAAAAGAGAATTCAAATAAAACACTAGTAATTAAAAATGTGATATCAGAATTTTTTAAATCAGTATAATGTAAAGTTGAGGAAACCCATATAAAAAGAGCATCTTTAAAGAGATGGAAAAGATAAGAAAATTAGAAGACTTATTTGTAGTGGTCTGATACCTAAATATTAGTACTAGAAAGTAAGGGAAACAAAGAACAGGAGGGAAGAAATCATCAACCAAATAATGACTTAAATTTTCTAGAAATGGAAGGGCCAGAGTATTTAGATTGAAAGTGCCCATTGAATGTCCAACACGAAAAGTAGAACTAGACCCTGAATGAGGAACATCATTCTTACATTTTAGAGCACTAAGGACAAAGATGCTAAGAACTTTCATGGAGGAAAAATAAAACTGTTATGTATGAACAATAAGAAATCAGAGGAGCCATGGGTTTCTCAATAGCAATTCTGGAAACAAGCAGACTGGGTGGAAAAACACACTAAAGGAAAATGATTTCTAATAGAATTCTGTAACTAGCGAAACTATCAATCAAATAAGAAGATAGAATAAAGTTAACTTCAGACATGTAAATCACAAAATATTTACCTCCCACATAGCCTTTCTCATAATGCCTCTGTAGATGTACTTGTCAAAAGCCTGTTCTTGGTGAAACAATGCATAAAACACTTCTACTACTAATCAAAGTACAATGCTTGAGCAATTAAGCTGTAAGTTGATGAGCTGCTTTTCAACGAAATGACACTTTTATGTGAAAGAACAATTGACAGACACGGTGTGATTATTCAGACTTGAATATTTGACTGATACATCCTCTAAAATGAATAAAGTGAGCCTAATACTTTAAGGAAAACAATTGACAATAGCTATGGCCAATGTTAAAATTTGGAACTTTCAAGCCAAAATTAGAATTCGGGAAACTTGTAACTGTCATGGAAGCTTAACTTCTTTCCAATACTTGGACTCTTCTGATGAGATGTATGGTTATATTAACTATATTAACAAATACGGTTTCTCAATGTTGTATGATGAAAATTGTTGACATCTGTAACATCTAAATTTGTAAGTAAGTCATCATTTTCCAAATGACCAATGGATCACATTAAAGAAACATGCATGGGTAAAAGAGTACAAAACAGATAAATAAACTTTTCACAGTAAAAAGTTAATGGATATGGTTTCAGATCTTATATTGCCACTATCCTTTAAGAAACTGCCTTTAACAGAGTTGTGGTGTGCTACCAAAGAAAAAGAACCACAATTATCTAAAAAAGCCATAAAATATTTCCACCTTTTCCAACTATAATTCTGCATAAGGTCAATTTTCTTCATGTACTTCAGTGAAAATAACAAGCTGCAAAAGATTGAATGCAGAAATAGTTATGAAAATCCATCTGTTTTTCTTTCAAAGCAGACATTGAAGAGATGTGTTTTGTTTTAGAAATAAGTTACTTTTCATAAAAATGTTACTTATATTAAAACTCAATGAGCATATTATTGTGATTTTTACATTAATTAACACTTTTTCTAAATGTTAGTGTTAATTTTTAATATAATCAACATTAATAGACATGACCCATATAAATAAAAGCTCTTGGATTTCCTCAGTCTTTTATTTGTTTTTTTAAGGATATAAGTCCCTGAGACCAAAACGTCTGAGAACCACTGGTTTAGGGAAAAGAAGAAATTTAGTATAAGAGGCATTCATTTTTAAAAAATCATTTATTTAAAAGGTGTTAAGGTGCTTAACCAACTACTAGTACATTCCTCACTTATTAATTAGGACAATGAAATTCAGAAATGGGAAGGTAGTTAACCAAGGTGACACCAGCAGTTAGTCACAAAGCTAGTTCAAGCGTTCATAGCTCTTTCCTCCCACCCCAAGTCTTTTTCTTCTGTATTATGCTGGCTTCTCAACCTCCATTTTCTAATCTGCATATCTTTTTTATGAATGGATAATCCATATGCACATATGTGGGGTGTGTCCATGTGTATAGAATTGTACTAGAGGCAGCAATCTTGTCCTTCCAGCTTTCTTAACTCCTTCTCAGAAAATTTGTTCCAACAGCCTCTATTAAGAAATAAACAGACCCAGCCAGGCGTGGTGGCTCATGCCTGTAATCCCAGCACTTTGGGGGGCTGAGGTGGGTGGATCATGAGGTCAGGAGATCGAGACCATGCTGGCTAACACAGTGAAACCCCATCTCTACTAAAAATACAAAAAACAAATATTAGCCGGGCGTGGTGGCAGCCCCCTGTAACCGGGAGGCAGAGCTTACAGTGAGCCAAGATCATGCCACTGCACTCCAGCCTGGGCGACAGAGCGAGACGCCGTGTGAAATAAAAAAAGAAAGAAAGGAAAGAAAAAGAAAGAAAGAAAGAAAGGAAGGAAGGAAGGAAGGAAGGAAGGAAGGAAGGAGGGAGGGAGGGAGGAAGGAAGGAAGGAAGGAAGGAAGGAAGGAAGGAAGGAAGGAAGGAAGGAAGGAAGGAAGGGAGAGATCCTATGAGCCCAATACCTCCTGGTTTCCGCTAATGGAATTTGATATGGACATACAAACAAAACAAACTTCTCTTTCTGGAAGTTGTATTTGGAAAAAAGGAAAACTAGTCAGTCTCTATTGAAAACTAAAAATGGTAAAACTGAGTAGCTGGGTAGAGTTTAAGACAATCACATCTGGGCCCTACATTTGCCAAAGCCAAGACAATGTGAATAGCCACTGAAGGAGAGACAAGAAGATCAGTAGAGAAACACTGAGGGGTGGGAATGACCCCAACCCTCCAGTTCCAGGTTACGGGCTCTCTGAGGCCTAGCTTCAGGAGGTGCCCTTTGATTTGTCAATTTTTGCTTTATTTATTTAAATGGATTTTTATTCTTTGGAACCTAGTAACCATGTTTCAGGAAAAATGTGCACATATATATATTCCCTACCCCAATAATGATGAAGTACAGCTTCAGAGTGGACGGTAAAAGTATAAAAGGCAGAACATAAAGCCCTGGCATTTGCCTGATGAGAGCAGTTGCCAAGCCACAGAGCATGGCGGCAGAGAAAACCTGTATGCATGCCTTCAGCTGGCAACCTGAGAGATCACATCAGAGGTCTCTAATTTGGACCAAACATGTAGTTGGCACTTTCACTGAAAAAGCTGGATTCAGAGATATTCAGGGCTCGATAACACATTGTAAAGTCTTCATAAATAATTGTTAAATTAAGAAACGAAAGCATGGCATACTTGTTGCCAACTCTCTCTAAATGTTACAATCATCCTGGAAATCACTTATCCAAAACTTCTTAAGCAATGGATCTAAAGTAGGACTCCAGAGGAGAAAATCTACAGGAAAAAAAAAAAAAAATTCTGTAGTGATGTTCAGCTATTCTGTTGTAATTGTAGAAGCTGAAGATAAGAGTGGTGTTTATACTAAGGAAGAGCAAAAGGGATTTTTTGGATAAATTCTAGAGTGTTCTCTAGAAGGGGTTGAAAAGACTAGAGAAAGAAACTAACAAAAAGCTAAGAAAATCATCAAATCAATGGAAGCTCAAAAAAGAAAAACATGGAGGAGAGAAAGAAGAAATCGGTGCTAGAAACTTGAGCAACACAGGATGATGAAGGATTTTGATACGGATATTGTTGAAAAGTCAGTAATAATGTCAACCCCATTACATACAGACGTTTACTGGTTGTGAAAACTCTTTCTAAAGCATTACGTTAATTGGGTTCAAAAACGCAAAGGAGTGAAAGTTGACGTGTCTCTTCTAATCCTGGTTGATGAGAACTCAAACCTTAGTAAACGTAAAATGTCCTTGAGTAATTATTATGATTCTGACATAGCAGGGCTTCTCAAATACAGGAATCACCAAAAAATGGACCTAAGACTGTCGGCAGATATGTGTTGTTACACCCGCAAAAGTGATGTCTTCATCCGCCCAGAGGTTACGGCATTCAAGGGTCGACCACATGCAGTGATTAAAATCTGTGCCCAATACCCAGCCACAGCTAAGACGGGCCTGGGATTTAGGGAGAATCTCTTGACTCTTTTTGGCTTTCAGGCTGGAGACTGCAGAATGTTGCCAACCCTGCAATTCAGGTTTTCCATCCATAAAGACACTGAAGATGGACGAGACTCTGAAATCACTCTCCAAACACCGATTCTTTATTTATGGAGCCTAGGAGATAGGGAACATTAAGTGAACTCAAAACGGCATGTTGCAATCAGATTTTCAGCTCTTCTGTGTCACTGGGAACTGCAAAGTAAAAAGAACAGCCCTAATATCAATAATAAATGCCCACTGGAGAACTCCAGTAAAGCTACAACGAGTAAGTAACATCAAGGAAGAAAGGTAAAGTCTAGAAGACTCTCTCCCTCTCTCTCTGGCAAAATGCCCAGTCTGTTGGTTTTTCTTTGCTTCCTCACTCTCAAGTTTGCCAACCTACCCCCCATCCCACCCACTTCCACAGAAATTTGTCCAAATGACAGGGTAATTGAGATCTTAAAGGAGGTAAACAAATTATTTCATGTCTTTGAACTTCGCTGTGAGCAAAACTATTAACTAAATTTGATGAGTCCATCCCTTACGCCATTTCATGTCCACATGCAGACCCTTATATTGATTAGGAGACAGGAAGAAAAAAAAACATTTATGTTGACATGACTATGAATCAGTCTCTCTTCCAGCCCTTTGTACACGTTATTTGCTCTTATAGTAACCATACAAGGTTTATCACATAAAATTGCTCTGATCTTGCAAATGAAATATTTGAGACTCAGAGAAGTTAATTTGCCTGTGGACTAGTAAACATCAGAAATACTAAACACTGGAGTCAGTACTGAATACTAGGTTTGCTTAATAACCAAACCATCCCCATTACTCAGTATTTTCCATCACTAATTGCAAATTAGAGTGAGCTTCTCAGCATTACCTATTCCTTGTCATTTTCCGATGGCTGACATCTAATAGAAAGTCAATGAATATTTGTTATCCGAATGGATAAGAGAATGTATTTCAGAGTGCCTTAATGCTGAGAAGTGATCAGAAATAGGAATTAAGTAGAAGGGAGAAGACAATAACAATACCTTTGACTGAAAAGAAAGTTCTGAGATGCTCATAAATGATGCAACTTGCGTGCCAGCCCGCCTGGTCAAGGCACTGTGCCTGTTACCTCCACAAGTACTCTGCAGTTTGTCTCTGATGTCATTTTGCCTTCAAGGAAGCAGATAATGATGCTTTTGACTTGATATCTACTACTAATAAATAAGTGCTGGTTGAAAAATGTTATAGCTACTCAACTACTGTTGCTAATGGGTTACAAAGTTTCAGAACAGATTTGGCTGTGGCCAATGTCTGCAACTAATGTAGAAAGGAATAAAGTTATTGCAGAGTAAGCTTGGGCTGGATGTTTCAGAAGCATTTTAATCCACAAAGTTTAATCACCACCCTGCCTCCTGACACTTAGGTGAGCCCTCATATGCACAGGAGCGATTTGTCTTCTCCCCCTTTCTCTCAGTCTTTGGGATTTTCTCTTATACTTCCTCTGAGTCCTCTTGCCCCTATCCTCTCAGCTCAGGTGCTGAAATAGCTTCCCCTTTCAAGAAGAAAGTCATTGAAACCTTTGACAACGTATTTAGTGTGTCGTCCCCTTCTCTGTCTGGTATCAACTAGGTGCTGTGTTTGCCCCAGCACCTCTCCATGCCCAGACAGATGTGAGCACCAGAGGCAGAGCCATGGAAAAATACCCTACCAGTAGAGAAATATTTAAATACATGTAAACTAGTTGCGATACATATTGGCTGAGTATCAACCCTGTTCTTACCAAAACTGGATACTAAATTGTTTCTACTCATATGGAATCTATTCTATCCCTTCTTTTTCTTTTTGCTACTCCTCTTTTACCAAAACTTAGCTTCCTAAGAGCACATCACTCATTCAGTTTCTTTGTATAGAAACTGACGTGCTTTGATACCGTGCAATCTGCTATGGACTGAATGTTTGTTCCTTCCTGACCCCAAATTCCTAGGTTGAAATCCTAACCCCCAAGGGGATAGTCTAGGAGGTGGTGCCTTTGAGAGGTGGTTAGGTCATGAGGGTGGAGCCCTCATGAATGGGATTAGTGATTTTATGAAAGGGACCTCAGAGAACTCCTTTATCCCTTCTACCACATGAGGACACAGGGAAAAGATAGGTGTCTATGAACAAGGAAGCAGGCCCTCATCAGACACTGAGTCTGCTGCCACCTTGACCCTGGGCTTCCCAGTCAACAGAGCTATGATAAATAAAGATTTGTTGCTTGTAAGCCTGTGTATTCTGTTATATTAGCCCAAATAAACTAAGACACAATTATTGGATTTCTCGCTATCGAGTAGAGTTGTCCTGATGACCTGTGGTGGTGGGAACTGGAGATGCATGGCCCAGTGAGGCTCAGGATTTCTCCACAGGGTCACATGGATGTGTCAGGAGCTGATGTGGATTTATCCTTTCCCTACTCCTGCTAAGCATTTCCCTGCTTTCGCCTTCTACAGAAACTTACAGATATTTTGGTGGAAATAAGAAATGTGGGCCCACGGTGATGAGTTTAGACCTTTTGTGACAGTTTCATGTGTAACCAACCTTGGGGAAGATTTCAAATCTCAAAATGGTAGACCTTCTAGAACGTGGCTACAGTTTATAACAATAATTGTGAAGAATGTATAAATTTCAATCTTTTGAGAAATGTTGTATATGTACAGCTATGTCCCAGATCTTCGTTTCCAGATTCCACTTAGCAGCAAAGGTGCTGAGGCCCAGATGAGCAAAGGCAGGATATCCACTTGTTCAAAAGAGAAAAATGTGTTAACACAATGAAACATAGCTGAATTTTATTCTATTCAAGGCTACACTTTCTGAAACCATATATGAGCTCTGTTTTAGTAACTATGCCAAATGCCCAATCCAGGAAGTACCCAAACCTCTCTCATTGTCCTATTGATGTATTGAACAGTTTCAATATTTAATGTCAGATTTGGGTTTAGTTAAAAGAAGCGAATCTCAACTAGACTGATTAATATCAAGCCAGCCAGGATAGATGTGGAGAAGGTGGTCATTTGTGTGATATAATTGCAGTGAACCAGGAAGAGCCATTCTGGGCAAAAACTGATTCATTTGGCCGAGTCCCAGACACCCCTCAGGTTTCACACTATAGCGAACTGCACAATGCAGAGTTGTTCTTTGGTAGCCCTCTCTGTGTTCCCTTCCTCATAAATTATAAATCTACTAACTGTCCCATATAATTCATTAAAAGAAAAGCCCTACCTGTCAATTTCTTCATATGAATATGTGAGAGACATGGAGAGAAAGTGCTATGATAAAAATACGCATCAAACTTTTATCTTCATTTAATCCTAGGAAGTAGGATAAGAAGGAGTATAAGAATGAAAGAAAGCCAGGCTTTTCTCTATGTTTTAGAATTCTATAGAGGATTTGATTTGTTTAAGCTTTACTCCAACAAATATGCACTACTTTTGTAATTTTGACAAAAGAAATCCAAAAAGAGAAAATTGTTGCTCACACTTCTGGAGTGTTAATGGTTTATTCAATTGCACAAACTTTGCCTTGACTAACATGAGATTTTTATTTGCTGCTCCTTCGTGCCAGTCCTAAAAATTGTGGTTTTCAAGTCTATTCTGTGTCAAAATGTCATAAACTACCAAGGCTGGAAGACCCATTAGGGCAAACTCTGAATATAGGAGTAAAGGAAATGATAGTCACTTGTTTATAATAGATTTTCTCATTCACTCAGCAAATATTCTTTGAGTGCCTATATATTTAACCAAAAATTAAAAGTGTGTTGCAGTTAAACAACTATGAGTTTTATACATATCTACCCACAAAGGACTTATTCATCAAATTTGCTGCATACCAGTAATATGACTGGCATAATTCTAAATATATATATATACACACGTATGTTTCAGACAGAAATTCATAGTCCCACTTTATGAATAAGGAAGTTGAGGCTCAAAAGAGTTAAATCTTCCGTCCAAAATCACACACCTGGCAAGTATTGGTGGTATAGTCAAACCCAGATATTCTGCCTTCCAGTCCAAACTCCTGGTCAGTTTTTATACCAGACATTCTTCTCTTGGGACTTATTTGAGGAGACTAGAGACAATTAGAAGGGAAACCACTTTTTTGTTGTTTTTTTCTAAATTTCTAGTCCAATTATTTTATCTAAATCACAACAATAAACCTACCAATTTGAGGCTTGTTCCTGTCCTCAGTTTTAAATACTCTCTGGAATAACTCAGAACGATTTCCTTGATCAAAAGCTGATATTCACTTGGCAAGCCCTATTGCTTAAATCATCTCTCATAAAATTAAGAAAAAAAAAAAAGCTCATTAGAGGGGATTTTCAGTATTCTCTGATTTCTAATTAAAACAAGAATTAAAAATCATAAAACTGATTAAAGTTTATGTGGAAGAAAATAACCTTTGGACTACTGGTATTTATTATTCTTGGTGACCTCTTGAGCTAAACAATTCCAGCTGAAAATAAGGCTCTGATAAAATAAGCATATTTGGATTGCTTTTCATGCTTCCTCACAAATCTTTCCAAAGACCTTGAACATTCTGTGGATAGAGGATATCATGACTTACGACACAGGTTAGAATAAAAGATATTTTATTGAATCTAAAATGAAAAAATATATATTCTGTTTTAGAATTATAACTTCCCTATAATTTTATTTTATAGAGATGCTATGAATTGATGTATGTTTCCCCAAATTTATATACTGAGGTCCTAATCTGTATTTGGACCTAGATCCTATAAGGAGGTAATTCAGGTTAGATGAGGTCATAAAAGTGGGGTCTTGATACAATAAGAAGAAGAGACTTATAACAAGAGACAATGGAGAGCTTTTTCTCTTTCCCCACACACAAAGAAGAGGTCATGTGAGCACCCAGTAAGATGGCGGCTACCTACAAGCCAAGAGAAGCAGCCTCAGAATGAAAACTATCTTGCTGGCAACTTGACCTTGGACTTCCTAGCTTTCAGAACTGTAAGAAGATAAATCTCTGTTGTTTTAGCCACAAAGTCTGTGGTATCTTGTTATGACAGTCGAGCAGACTAATACAAGGAATATGGCTTCATTTATATGAACAAGTAATTTTGAACAAAAATAGCTTTGGGTAGATAAATTTAAGGTTGCTAATTAGGGCATAAAGTTTGCTCCAACTGATAACTGGTGATAAGAATCAGAGTATAAACCACAACAAAATCAATGTGGCTACCATCACTTCCTTGAACATCAATTAGAAGATAGAATTTATGGTGATATCCCCAGTTAAATTTCTTAAACTCAAAGAAACAACTGTAGCTGACTGTCAACCTGGCCTTTCTTTCTATAATATAAGGGCTTCCCAACTGAACTCAGTTTACTAAGCAAAAGCATCTGTTTCCCTTTCTTCAAAAATATTGGTGCTAAAAGAATTACATGAGGAAAGAGGAAAATTAGTACACTTTCCAGGGAAGTGTCTACATTGTAACTGAATTTTGTATGAAAAGGGAGAACACACGTTCAGGCCACGGGAGAACATTTTCTCTCGTGGCAAACATCAAGCCCCACTTTCCTGCCAGGCCTCTAGGCAACTTCAGAATTCATTTCTACGGGGCAGCCTGGACAGCCCTTTCCAGTGACTGGAGCTGGAGCTGGCATGCACAATAGAATTTAATTGCTATGCCTGAGTATAACTCAGCTTGCCATTTCTTTACAGAGCCACAGACCCAGGTATAGGGGAAACTGGGCAGAAGCCAAGATAAATTAGGCTAAAAGCAAGAAAGATTTAAAACCACCAGTTCTCATATTACTATATTTAGGAGATGAGAAATATTAATAATTCAGTGCATATTGTGTGATCTAATAATTGCTTATATAATATTTATCCTTGGAATGGCTGTGGGCCAACACTACAGGTTGGGTGATGCATCTTGCACTTTTTTTTCTTTGAGACAGAGTCTCGCTCTGTCCCCAGTCTGGAGTGCAATGGCACAATCTCAGTTCACTGCAAGCTCCGCCTCCTGGGTTCACACCATTCTCCTGCCTCAGCCTCCCGAGTAGCTGGGACTGAAGGTGCCCACCACCATGCCCAGCTAATTTTTGTATTTTTTTTTTTTTTTTTTTAGTAGAGACAGCGTTTCACCTTGTTACCCAAGATGGTCTCCATCTCCTGAGCTCATGATCCACCCGCCTCGGTCTCCCAAAGTGCTGGGATTACAGGTGTAAGCCACCATGCCAGGCTGCAACTTGTACTTTCAATACCCTTCTCCTTTCCTGACTGTTCTCGAGGACTTAAAAGCTGGGAACACGTTTATTTAGTTCCCTTTTCAGCTAGGTGTGGGCATATAACATAGGTCTGGGATATAAGCAGAAATCTGCTGAAGCAACCTGTTCTGTCTGGAATGCAGTCACAAAGCCTAGAGATGTGGAAACTTCCAGTGCCCATAGAACAGCGTACATAAGCATAAATGCCAAGACACTAAGAATGTGGCATAGAAACATGAGAGGAGCATGGGTCCCTGGGGTCACTGCTAAACCTACTACTCTGGACTGTTACCGCCAGCCTTCTTCTTATGTGTGGCATATGTACCTTTAGGTTTTTAATCTGGGACTAACCATGTGTTCCATATTTTGCAGTTGAACATTCTTGAGTAATACAATGACTTCAGGTTTGCGAAAGCTTACAAAACTTTAAGCAAAACAAAGAGTTTCTGTCATAAATATGTATTCAAGAATATCTTAAAAGCCTTTCAAGTGTACAAAATCCTAGTTATCGTCTCCAGTTGAGTAACTTTTCACTTCCCTCTTCTATCTTGGGAAAGGGCACCAATCCTCTTACAGTGATATAGGAAACAGTGATTTCAAGCTAGTCACATAATTCTATTGCTTTTATAACTCTATCTGCTATGTCACTTGCTCTCTCACTAATTCTATGTGCTAGTTCCAGTTCTTTTTTTGTATATAATAGTCCCTCTCTTTTCCCAGTCGTGATTGGCTGCCATCACAGAGGAATTCTGTGGCATGGTCCAGCTGTAGCCAGACAATAATGCAATCCAAGCTTTGCTTGGCAATATGTAAAAAGACCGAGCCTAGCCATTTTATAGAGTGTGGAACTGGTCTTCTTTCCTTAAGTCAATAAAGTCTTCCTATGTACCTATCAACAATAAGTAACCTTATTCCTCAACCTTATTTCCACCAACCTCTTGACAACCCAGAGCCCGCGAGTGTAAACACCTTCAGCATCCTACAAACAGGCCTACTTTAAAGGACTCTTGCATAGGGTCACGATAGACTTTGAAAAACATTCTCTTTCCCTACTCCCAAATTTTACATAAGACCACAGAACCTATTGATTTGAAACTATCCATATATTATTCATATAGCTCTGGTTTGCATAAGTTATCTAATACACATACACACACACACATATTTTTATCTAATATGTATCTAACACACATACATACACACACATATTTTGAGCTTTTTCCTGTTGAGGTGACTATTATCAGATTTTAAAAATGTATGTGCTATTAGGTACAATCATATTATGTCACAAGTTGTCATATTAGGCCGCACCTGTGATTTTCAACACTGATACAATATGCAGAGCAATTGGACCACAGCTTGCTTTCATTCAGTCAGAATCCAGCAATGTTTCGACTATGTTCAGGTTACACCCACAGAGGTGTTGACTTATTTCAGCAATCATATTTTCATCAGTAAGCTAAGGAATAATTGATATGGCTCTTTACAAGCAACATAAATCTGCTGACAAAGAAAAGCTCATAAAATCATTGTTATACCAATCTCTCCAAAAAAAATCTTCAATTAGACAAGATTATTTTAAGAGTAAAATATTGCAATCAGAATCAGGCTGGGCAACAAAAAAAGGGGGAGGAAGAGGAGGAGCAGAAGGAGGAAGAGAAGGAGGAAGAGGAGGAAGATAAGGCTTGAAGGCCACAACCTTCCTATGTAAAGAAAAAAAAGGCCGGGCGCGGTGGCTCAAGCCTGTAATCCCAGCACTTTGGGAGGCCGAGATGGGCGGATCACGAGGTCAGGAGATCGAGACCATCCTGGCTAACATGGTGAAACCCCGTCTCTACTAAAAAATACAAAAAATTAGCCGGGCGAGTAGCCTGTAGTCCCAGCTACTCTGGAGGCTGAGGCAGGAGAATGGCGTGAACCCGGGAGGCGGAGTTTGCAGTGAGCTGAGATCCGGCCACAGCACTCCAGCCTGGGCAGCAGAGCGAGACTCCGTCTCAAAAGAAAAAAAAAAAAGAAATTTCTTTATTATTTTTTAATTTTTTGAGGTGGAGTCTTGCTCTGTCACCAGGCTGGAGTGCAGTGGTGTGATCTCAGCTCACTGCAACATCTGCCTCCTGGGTTCAAGTGATTCTTCTGCCTCAGTCTCACGAGTAGCTGGGTCTACAGTCACACACCACCATGCCCAGCTAATTTTTGTATTTTTAGTAGAGACAGGGTTTCACCATGTTGGCCAGGATGGTCTCAATCTCTTGACCTCGTGATCCACCTGCCTTGGCCTCCTAAAGTGCTGGGATTACAGGCGTGAGCCACCATGCCCGGCCTTTATTTTCCTCTTTTACATGAACTGATGAAGCAGTGGGGATGAGGGTCCCAGGGCCAGTTTTGATATTTTCTATTAACTCCTATATAGATGACTCCAGCACTTCTCTATCATTCCCCCATTTTAAGGCTCCCACTGAAATTCTAAAACAGAAAGGGAACCTACCACTCAAATTAATTATCTACTTAAAGAAGTTAAGAAATTACATGCAGACTTAAAGGCTTCTTACATCTAGGTTTTGAACTTTATAACATTAGTAGTTTGAATATGAAATTAAAATTTACTTCATAAATGCCCTTTCTGTCTGTAAAATCACCTTCCTGCAACATTCAAAATAACTCAGAAGATCCTTGTTACCACTAGAAAGTCCTGCCCAATCCCTTCCACCAATCAGCTTGCCTAGGAAACTGACCCAGGTAAGACCAGAGCCGCCCTGAGTTTTCTCAGTCATTTCAACACCTATTTGATTGCTAACAACCCATTGCCTTCCCTATGCAAGGGGTCAGCACAAAGCACTGAAAATTTCTCCCACCCCAGATGCTGCTGCCTCCTCCTACCAGCCTACCATGCCGTCTCAGTTCGCCTTGCGGTCTCAGCCATAGCTCACATCAACTAATTCTTCAATGTGAGAAGCTTTGATAAAGTTGATATAAAATATGCCTGCTTATAAGGTCTTTCTCAAAGAAAAGAATCAGCTACCCAGATATTCTATACTGTTTCAGGCTCTCAAATTATCATTCTTCCCAGAACCTACACAGCCAAAATACTGATGTACAAAGGTTTGGTTTACTCTCCACTCTCACTAGAAAGTGGGAAAAACTGATTTGGCCAGATGTAGGGCTTTCATCCTCAAATTGTGGGTCATTGAGAGACACGGAAACTTCAAACTGTGTTTTGTTGTGGTTTTAAGCTGTAAGTAATAATGAATGTATTTATTTATTCAAGGAACATCTGTAGGGACACATTGCTATTTGCTAAGCCCTATGTTCCTTTGAGGGACCCAGAACTAGTGGGGTGGCAGTGCTATATAGTGGCATAGACATGTAAACAAATGTGCTAGATTATCTATTGTGATACTAACGTCTTGCTGTTTTCTCACATCTCAACTGGAAATTAAGTGGAAATAATTTTTTTCATATTGCTACTTTTGTAGTCTTGGGAAATTGTCAAAAACTTGGTATCTGGGACAAAAGCAGAAGTTGCAGGGCAATTGTTCATCTCTTTTGACCCGCATTTTTCTTTAGGAGTCTGGAACCATTGAGAAAAGCTGATGCTGGAGTTTTAAAAGAGGAGAGATATCTGAAGACCAGGGGAAAGAACAATGGTTTAAGGTTGGGGGGTTTCTGTGAATAATACCCAATGTCTTTCTCACCAGAGGAGGAAAAGCTTTGGTGGGAAATGATGAGGCCACAACCCCCCGGTGAAAGAGTTACAGGTTCATAGTAGACACTAAGAAAACGGAGTCGCCTGTTTGGAAATCGCCATATGCCCTGAAGAAGCCCAAAAGGGTTCAGGAAACGAGCACGCCCATGAGTGGCTGGCATGATAGAAGTCCTTCCACCTTTCTCAGGTAAGCACTAGGTGCTTCTGTTATCACAGGGAGAAGGAGAAGAAGAAAGGAGAAAGGAGACTGATTTAGTTTCATACTCTCTCAAGCCAGGGTTGATCTAGATTGATTTTTTTTTTTTTTTTTGAGACGGAGTCTCGCTCTGTCGCCCAGGCTGGAGTGCAGTGGCGCGATCTCAGCTCACTGCAAACTCCGCCTCTCGGGTTCACACCATTCTCCTGCCTCAGCCTCCCGAGTAGCTGGGACTACAAGTGCCCGCCACCACGCCCGGCTAATTTTTTTGTGTTTTTAGTAGAGACGGGATTTCACCGTGGTCTCGATCTCCTGACCTGGTGATCCGCCCGCCTCAGCCTCCCAAAGTGCTGGGATTACAGGCGTGAGCCACCATGCCCGACCTAGATTGATTTTAAAAATTAAGAAATTCGGTGTTTCCTATATCTGCCTCTTACGTAGGAAACTTACTTCTGCCACTCAAATAAATATAATAAGGCAGATGTGCCATCAAAGAAACATACGGGGAGATAAAAAGGAAGAATTGGTAAGTCTTTCCAGGGAAATAGGAAGGTGAGGTGAAAGAAAAAATTAAGGCTTTATAGCTCACACACTCCCTAAGTTGCTCTCGTCCCGTAATATTTGTGTCCAGTGTCTCTGTCACATGCTCAGAAGTATGTTGGCAAGGTTGTGCCAGCGGACTAATATAAAAAGATCATTCTAGCTGAGGACAGGGTTACTTATAATGCATTAAAGTGATGCCTTCTAAAAAGATTATTTCTATTTATTAATAGATTAATTGGTTTATTTTATGAATAAATTTTTAATGCCTTAACCTAAATAAAGAAGTAACACGGTCAATATATTAGGCCTAATCAAAGACACAGTCCAAGACATCTGTTGTTCCTGTAATGGCACCAAATAAGCCATTACCTTCTCTGCTTTTATATCTGAGGATAGGTAGGTAGGTAGGTAGATAGATATAAAACTGCTAAGAACAGATACTACACTTGATCTTAGCCAGAAGTTTGAGAAGTGATGTGATGGTACATAAATAGATAGATAAATGATGATTGATACATAGATAGATATAGAGATAGTAGATTTACGTGTTAGACTGAAATTGAAGGGAAAAAATGCACTGTTCATTATATGTTTATGTGTAATTGTGTGGGTGTATACGTTTGTTTTGAAGAAGATTAGAAATGAAGAAAATCACACAACTGTTCATAGTGGTTCATTTCAGGAAGGGGAAATCCACCTGGGGTTTCTTTTCCTTTTTATATTTTTAGTTATATTTTCTTTGTTATTATTTGACATATTTCAGTACTATTTTCTTATAAGCTTTAATGATTTCCCTTTTGGTATTTATTTTCCCGTCAGCATGTTCACAATAGACATCTATTACCTGATGATTACCCAAAAATAAAAGTGGTATTTTTTGTCTCTAATTTTGAGAGCAGACCACAGGGAAGGAAAACTTCTTGCTGGAGCATCTATGTGCAGTAGAGATTCTAGAAATATTACTTCTTGCAGAATGAACACGTAAGACAAACTATGGAACTCAGAAATCTCAGCATCTATAAAGTCCGTGTCAGTCATAAAGACCCATTAAAATGGAAGATTGTTCTTATGATCTGAGATGCAGGGCTAACTAAGAGTCCAGGTTCATCCCCCTCCCTGGCTTTTTGCATCTTACCTTCACCTGGGGATTCTCATGGGGCTGCCACTTCAGGTCACAGAGGGCTCAGCCCAGTTTTTAACTTCCCTACTTGCCTATACTAAGGCAATCCTGCTGTCCTTACCCAGACAATGCTGATCATATTCCTTTGGATTATTTTCTTCACTGTGAATATCACAGTCTTACATCAGTTTATTTATTTGCTTTTCTGTGTATTGTTGAACACTGTCCACTAAATGATAAGTGACTGAGGACTGAGGTGTCTGACTTGTGCAATGCCCACTCACCAGAGCCTGGTACACCTCTATATAGGCAGCATTTAAGTTATGTTTTTAATTAATGATTGAAATTGATTTTTAAAAACTAGCTTAAGCATTTGTCAGGTACCAAAACATTTGAATATTTAGAAACGATTTGTTCCATGAAGCCAGCGGATTCACTGATAATTCAGCTGTTTCTGTAACTGAATACCTGCTACTCTGCTAACTCAGAGTGCAAACATAGCCAGTTCTCTTTTCTTTTCCTAATTAATCCAACTGTCTTGTAAGAGGAAATGTCAATATCCTACTTGCTTGTTGCTGAAATAAATGAAAAATGACCTGATGAACCAAAAGGATTTGCTTCTCTGCCATTTTCTTGATTACCTCATTTTAGCAAGACTTACTGTTTTTGCCTTTTATTCTTCCACTTAGAGGTACCTGTATCTAATCTCAGAAAGTTTTGAGAATACTAAAATGTTGCAAATTCCATTAAATATCTTGCAAACAAAACTTTTTGGTGCAATATTTTATCTTTTCAAATGCTTTAAGTATATTTTGTATAAACTTTGGCACTGATGGTTTAGCTCAGTCACTTCATGGGCATAAATTAACGTATCCTAACTATATTGGATAAGCTAACATATAATGTTGGCTAAGCCTGTCCTCATTTTCAAACCAATCCACAAACCAACTATAATTTTTAATTCAAAAACATGTTAATGTGTACTCAGAGAAATAGTGTAAAAACTGAGGAAACTGCAGGTCACATTATGAAAGATAGATTAGTCTAGGGCAGACTTTATGACAAAGAAAGGTATACACTACTAAAAACTGATAGGTCTGGCACCTAACACATAAGTTTACCTCTTGTTAATAGCAGGTAGAAAATTTAAACCAAATTAGGATTGCCTGCAATTTTGGAAGAAAATGTATAATTTGATTTCAAAAATAAGCTTTAGAGCTTTTACATTATACCAATATGAAAATATATGTAATTTTTTAAATTGGTTGATGTAATTGAATGTCATCTGATTTTTTTTTTTTTTTTTTTGGTAATTCTAGAACACATTCCAAATTCCTTAAAAGAACTTCTAATTCTTTGGTTGCTTAAAAATATTTTTCTTTTCAGCACATTGCAGGTCATAAAAGTAAGTATTAACCAGAGCTGGAAAAAAAATGAGAAAAAAGCCAGTTTTCATTTTCAGTGTTTCTTACTGAGTCTTTTTTTCTTCACTCCTCCAGGACTCTGCCTGATGTAGTTTAGATATTTGTCCAAATCTCATGTTGAATTATATCTTCAATGCTGGGGGTGGGGCCTGGTGGGAAGTGTTTAGATCATGGGAGTGAACACTTCACAGCTTGGTACTGTCCTTGTGATAGTGAATTCTCATGCAATCTGGTCATTTAAAAGTGGGGGGCACATCTCTCCCACTCTCTCTTGCTTGCTCCTGCTTTTGCCATGTGAAGTGCCTACTCCTGCTTCACCTCTGCCATGATTGAAAGCTCTCTGAGGCTTCACTGGAAGCCAAGCAGATACCAGCATCATTCTTCCTGTGAAGCCAGCAGAACCATGAGCCAATTAAATGTCTTTTCTTTATAAATTACCCACTCTCAAGAATTCCTTTATGGCAACACAAGAAAGGCCTAATACACTGCCTTAACAAAAATGCATTCTTTGACAATAGGTGATGGGTGAAAGAGGAAACATGACTGAGTGAATATTGTAATTAGTCCACTCTCTTACTCTACCATAGATATGAAATCAGAAATCCCAATACAGCACCCAAATACTCTCTTTCTGAAAAGTACATCAACCTTAACACATTTTTAATGCATGAAAGACTAAAATCCCTGAGGATATATGGCACCTTACGTAAAGAAACCTTCCCCTTAGACGTCTAGGAGGATGTGCACTTTTGTAAGATTTGAGATGGATGAAGAAATGTATTTCTTTCTTAAAGGAGGAAAAAGCTCTGTTTTAAACACAAGCAAGCTCTCAAGGAGATAAATTTCAGAAAAATATGAAATATGAAAATTAAGGTTCTGGACATTGATTTTTTAAAAACTATGTCCACAAGTAACTCTGGCCAAGTCTAAAGACTGCTGTTGTAAAGCACCCATCGCTGGACACACTCATGTCTGACTCTTCGCCATACTTCTCTGGAATAATACCTCCTTTAAACTCCTAAAACCCAAGAATTAATGACACCCCCTTTCCCTCAGCAATGAAGCTTCTCACTAAACCTCCCAAAGAAGGTTATCATCAGTGACTCCAGAAGGTCCTTCTTCCACCTTGTTGAGATGTAGCTTCCCTCAACAAGATGGGAGGAGGACCTCCTGTTATTCAAAGGTGACATACATTTCTAAGGAAGGCAACCCAAATTATTCCAAGGGTATTGCTTCGACATACCAGTTTGAAATGAAAATGACTCCCCTGTGAGAACATATTAGGTATTCTAACTTCATTGTTAATGAACACAAGAGCTTTAGTTGTTACCTATCATTGCTGTTGCTACTTACCATTGCTGTTGCTACTTGTTAACTCATTAATTAATGCAAAAATGGATTAGCACAGTAGAAGAGTCAGTAAAGTCTTCAGAATTGAAAAAAACTGGGCTCCCATCTCTGCTTTGATCCTTGCCAGAAACATGATGTTGTGCAAGCAACTCCCGAGTTTCAGTGTTTTTAACTATGAAATGAAGATTAAATTGCCAACTTCACAGGATTTTGAAGATTAATTGAATTGACATCTCTAAAGTCCATAGCATAGCCACATGCCTGGCATAGCAGCCAATTAATATAATGTTAGTTCCGTTTTCTTATTCATCATTTGCTATGTGCAAAATTATCAAAGAAGAAATGAGATATAAATGCCTCTTAGCACAAAATATTGAGAGACAGCCAGATGTAGGAACAAAAAATTAAAATAGAGTTGATTAGAGGCTATAAAAGAAGCAGGTACAAAGAACTATGGAAGCACAGAGCCAGAAGCCAGGAAGGCAGACCTCCATGTGGGTAGTTCCATATGGTTAAATTCAACTCAGTATAACAAATTACCCTTGAGATACTGCTCTCTGCTCAGCACTATTGTGTCCAATGGACCATTCAGCATATCAACTGTAAACTCTGTTCTTTAGTAGTTCATAATTTAGTTCAGAAGACAAGACTTACAGAAAACATGTTTTACAAATATTTTTGAATGCCTATATGTGCCAAAAACTATACAATATATAGGGTATACATGGTCCCTTTTAAAGCAAAATTCTATTCATAGAGATTAATAAGTAAGAAGTTAATCAATTAAATAATTAATGTCATCAATTTATGAGATGCCAAGAAGTAATAGAGAACATGAGTGCTTTGGAAGGTCCTGTAGGGACCTGGCATGTCAGGCTGCCTTCAAACTCTCTCTGAAGACCCAGGCCACCCTTTCTGAATGTGTAGAGTTCAGAGGCAGAATCTGTAACTTGAGTTTTCTGTGCAAAAGAAATCCTTTTGGTTTCCATACATCATATAATTTAACATCCCTACTCTGCTTTTTCTGGAGACCACAAGTAATGAAATGATCACCAGGATTATGTATTCCATTTGTGATATATGAACCATTAATTCTTATCAGATTATATATATACACACACACACACACACACACATACACACACACACTATGTGTGTGTGTGTGTATATGTGTGATCATTATTCTAGCTATTCTGGACTTTGCTCTTAGACGCTCACTGCTTTACCATTTAACTAAAGATACCTGACTTTGTAGAATATAGAGTCACAAGAATTGATTAGGCTTAAGACATATTTTAAATACCAAACCCAAAGGAGAGTTCATAACTAGAAATATCAGGTTGCTATTAAATATGATTCAAGATAATGGAGCTGACATAAGACTATGGATCTTGATGTAATGTCTTTAATTTTCCTAAACAGAACACATTTTTTACAGTAACATGACAGAGCAAAGTGCATTATGCCCAGCCATTAGAATTCCAAGAAACTGTCAACCTCAAAAGAAATCTTCCCGTAGAGCACAGGGCTAAGAAATATTCTCTAATTTCAAAGGCATTGTTACTTTTGACTTCAGGATTCTTGGAAATACTATTTTCTTACATATCTGGTAATAGAATTTGGAAGGCAAAAATCAGCTTTCTTTTCTTTCTTATGCCCCAACTGACCACAACTCACATAGCTTCATTCTTACCTCATTCCCAGATTCTCTACATCCAGGAGAAAACATGTGGCAGAGAAAAGAGGGAAGACACTAGAAACAAGTGGTCCTATGCACACATCAAGACTTCACTACTTATATGTGTATGACCTTAAGAATTATTAACCTCTCTTAACTTCAACTTCTTGACCAATGAAATAGGAAAGACAGTATAGTTCATGCAGAATTATTGTGAGAATATAATTAAGGAGATAATAATCATAAAGCATCTGGAAATCAATAAAAATATATTTATAATCACTGTAACAGGAAGAATGAAACCATCTTTTACTTGAAGACAAAGGCTCTGAGTTTTGGGGGAAACATAGTCACCAACATTTCTCAAATTTAAAGACAATAGTTTGGCATTCTCAAATAAAAATAGCTCAGTTAAAAGTGCTTGAGAGTCCCTGTTTTAAAAAAAAAAAATCACAAACCAGCTGGGAGCAGTGGCTCATGCCTGTAATCCCAGCATTTTGGGAGGCCGAGGTGGGCGGATCACTTGAGGTCAGGAGTTCGAGACCAGCCCAGCCAATATGGTGAAACCTCATCTTTACTAAAAATACAAAAGTTAGCCGGGAATGGTGGCACACGCCTGTAATCCCAGCTACTCGGGAGGCTGAGGTAGGAGAATGGCTTGAACCCGGGAGGCAGAGTTTGCAGAGAGTCGAGATCACGCCTCTGCATTCCAGCCCGGGCAACAGAGCGAGACTCCGTCTCAAAAAAAAAAAAAAAAAAATTACAAACAAATACACAAATGCAGTCAATCAAAAGATGATTTGAGAAGCTGTTCTAAGGGTAAGTTACACGGTCAATAAAGAAGACCATGGTAGTCGCTTCCAAGATGGCCAAATAGGAACAGCTCTGGTCTGCAGCTCCCAGCGTGATTGACGCAGAAGATGGGTGATTTCTGCATTTCCAACTGAGGTACTGGGTTCATCTCATTGGGACTGGTTGGACAGTGGATGCAGCCCACAGAGGGTGAGTCGAAGCAGGGAGGGGCGTCACCTCACCCAGGAAGTGCAAAGGGTCAGGGGATTTTCCTTTCATAGCCAAGGGAAGCCATGACAGACTGTATCTGGAGAAACAGTTTACTCCTGACCAAATACTGCACTATTCCCACAGTCTTAGCAACCGGCAGACCAGAAGATACCCTCATGTGCCTGGCTCAGCCAGTCCCATGCTCATGGAGTCTGAGCTATGACCTGCAATGCTGCAGCTGGATGAGGGAGGCGTGTCCACCATTGCCAAGGCTTGAGTAGCTCACAGTGTAAACAAAGAGGCTGGGAAGCAGGAACTGGGTGGAGCCCACTGCAGCTCAGCAAGGCCTACTGCCTCTATAGATTCCACCTCTGGGGGCAGGACATAGTAGAACAAAAGGCAGGAAACAGCTTATGTGGATTTAAATGTCCCTGCTAGCGCAGCAGTCTGAGAGTGACCTGCAATGCTGCAGCTGGATGAGGGAGGCGTGTCCACCATTGCCAAGGCTTGAGTAGCTCACAGTGTAAACAAAGAGGCTGGGAAGCAGGAACTGGGTGGAGCCCACTGCAGCTCAGCAAGGCCTACTGCCTCTATAGATTCCACCTCTGGGGGCAGGACATAGTAGAACAAAAGGCAAGAAACAGCTTATGTGGATTTAAACGTCCCTGTCTGACAGCTCTGAAGAGAGCATTGGTTCTCTCAGCATGGTGTTTGAGCTCCAGAAAGGACAGACTGCCTCCTCAAGCGAGTCCCTTACCCCCAGGAAGGCTGACAGGGAAACACCTCCCAGTAGGGGCCAATAGACAACTCAAACAGGCAGGTGCCCCTCTGGGACAAAGCTTCCAGAGGAAGGATCAGGCTGTTCTGCAGCCTCCCCTGGTGATACCCAGGCAAACAGAGTCTGGAGTAGACCTCCAGCAAACCCCAAAAGACCTGTAGCTGAGGGATCTGACTGTTAGAAGGAAAACTAACAAATAGAAAAGAATAGCATCAACATCAACAAGAAGGACACCAACACCAAAACCCCATCTGTAGGTCACCAGTATCAAAGACCAAAGGTAGATAAAACCACAAAGATGGGGAGAAACCAGAGCAGAAAAGCTGAAAATTCCCAAAAACAGAG
>NW_012114799.1:1233041-1234314 GCF_000951035.1 Colobus angolensis palliatus
GTAGTGGGAAATTTATAGCACTAAATGCCCACAAGAGAAAGCAGGAAAGATCTAAAATTGACACCCTAACATCACAATTAAAAGAACTAGAGAAGGTAGAGCAAACAACTTCAAAAGCTAGCAGAAGGCAAGAAATAACTCAGATCAGAGCAGAACTGAAGGAGATAGAGACACAAAAATCCCTTCAAAAAAATCAATGAAAAGATCAACAAAATAGATAGACTGCTAGCAAGACTAATACAGAAGAAAAGAGAGAAGAATCAAATAGATGCCCTAAAAAATGATAAAGGGGATATCACCACCTATCCCACAGAAATACAAACTACCATTAGAGAATACTATAAACACCTCTATGCAAGTAAACTAGAAAATCTAGAAGAAATAGATAAATTCCTGGACACATACACCCTCCAAAGACTAAACCAGGAAGAAGTTGAATCTCTGAATAGACCAATAAGAGGCTCTGAAATTGAGGCAATAATTAATAGCCTACCAACAAATAAGAGTTCAGGACCAGACAGATTCACAGCTGAATTCTACCAGAGGTACAAAGAGGAGATGGTACCATTCCTTCTGAAACTATTTCAGTCAATAGAAGAAGAGGGAATCCTCCCTAACTCATTGTATGAGGCTAGTACCATCCTGATAACAAAGCTTGGTAGAGATACAACAAAGAAAAGAGAATTTTAGGCCAATATCCCTGATGAACATCAGTGCAAAAATCCTCAGTAAAATACAGGCAAACCAAATCCAGCACCACATCAAAAAGCTTATTCACCATGATCAAGTCGGCTTCACCTCTGGGTTGCAAGGCTGGTTCAACATATGCAAATCAATAAACGTAATCTATCACATAAACAGAACCAATGACAACACATGATTATCTCAACAGATGCTGAAAAGGCCTTCAACAAAATTCAACAGCCCTTCATGCTAAAAACTCTCAATAAACTAGTTATTGATGAAATATATCTCAAAATAATAAGAGCTATTTATGACAAACCCTCAGCCAATATCATACTGAATAGGCAAAAACTGGAAGCATTCCCTTTGAAAACCGGCACAAGACAGGGATGCCCTCTCTCACCACTCCTATTCAACATAGCATTGTAAGTTCTATCTAGGGCAATCAGGCAAGAGAAAGAAAGAAAGGGTATTCAGTTAGGAAAAGAGGAAGTCAAATTGTCCCTGTTTGCAGATGACATGATTGTATATTTAGAAAACCCCATCATCTCAGCCCAAAATCGCCTTAAGCTGATAAGCAACTACAGCA
>NW_012114799.1:1234450-1235453 GCF_000951035.1 Colobus angolensis palliatus
TGAAATTGAGGCAATAATTAATAGCCTACCAACAAAAAAAAAGTCCAGGACCAGACAGATTCACAGCTGAATTCTACCAGAGGCACAAAAAGGAGATGGTACCATTCCTTCTGAAACTATTTCAGTCAATAGAAGAAGAGGGAATCCTCCCTAACTCATTGTATGAGGCTAGTACCATCCTGACAACAAAGCTTGGTAGAGACACAACAAAGAAAAGAGAATTTTAGGCCAATATCCCTGATGAACATCAATGCAAAAATCCTCAGTAAAATACAGGCAAACCAAATCCAGCACCACATCAAAAAGCTTATTCACCATGATCAAGTCGGCTTCACCTCTGGGATGCAAGGCTGGTTCAATATATGCAAATCAATAAAGGTAATCCATCACATAAACAGAACCAATGACAAAAAACACATGATTATCTCAATAGATGCTGAAAAGGCCTTCAGCAAAATTCAACAGCCCTTCATGCTAAAAACTCTCAATAAACTAGGTATTGATGAAATATATCTCAAAATAATAAGAGCTATTTATGACAAAACCTCAGCCAATATCATACTGAATAGGCAAAAACTGGAAGCATTCCCTTTGAAAACCGGCGTAAGACAGGGATGCCCTCTCTCACCACTCCTATTCAACAGAGCATTGGAAGTTCTATCTAGGGCAATCAGGCAAGAGAAAGAAAGAAAGGGTGTTCAGTTAGGAAAAGAAGAAGTCAAATTGTCCCTGTTTGCAGATGACATGATTGTATATTTGGAAAACCCCATCATCTCAGCCCAAAATCGCCTTAAGCTGATAAGCAACTTCAGCAACGTCTCAGGATACAAAATCAATGTGCAAAAATCACAAGCATTCTTATACACCAATAACAGACAAACAGAGAGCCACATCATGAATGAACTCCCATTCTCAATTGCCACAAAGAGAACAAAATACCTAGGAATCCAACTTACAAGGGATGTGAAGGACATCTTCAAGGAGAACTACAAACCACTGCTCA
>NW_012114799.1:1236437-1291034 GCF_000951035.1 Colobus angolensis palliatus
GGAATACTATGCAGCCATAAAAAAGGATGAGTTCATGTCCTTTGCAGGGACATGGATAAAGCTGGAAACCATCAGTCTAAGCAAACTGTCACAAGGATAGAAAACCAAACACTGCATTTTCTCACTCATAAGTGGGAGTTGGACAATGAGAACACATGGACACAGGGGAACATCACACACTGGGGTTTGTCGGGGAATGGGGAGTATGGGGAGGGAGAGCATCAGGACAAATAACTAATGCATGCGGGGCTTAAAACCTAGATGATGGATTAACAGGTGCAGCAAACTGCCATGGCACATGTATATCTATATAACAAATCTGCACGTTCTGCACACGTATCCAGAACTTGAAGTAAATTAAAAAATAAATAAGTAAATAAATAAATAAATAAGAAAATTATTTGTCTCCCTCTTTAGGGCTTAGACAAAGACTAATGTCTCCTTTGGGAAACGAGTATTTAGGTGCATAAAGAGTGTACACACACATCTGATAGAAAAGTTACACTTCAAAGTTGAAGTCATCGAGAGACCTTCTACATCTTACTCTCACGAGAATGCATCAAAGCACTTGAAGTATTACCTCCACACCATCTGCATTCAAAGACCTTAGCTTCATCTTTACTCCTCTCCCTCTACTCCACAGGACCTGGAGTTCCAAAGGCCATCACGGATTCTCCTGTCTGCTTTTACCAATCCATACCTTCATCCAACCTGTGGACGAAGGATTATGAAGGATTATGAAGTAGGAATGACTTAAACTTACAGGATTATGAAGTAGGAATTACTTAAACTTACAGGTGTGTACTGAGAGGAAGCCCTGGGGAAGTTAGAGTGAGAAAAGACCCAGTAAGGAAGGGAGGGTGTAAAGTGTGGATTAACGGAGGATCAGAAGACAAAGGTTATGAAAAAAAAAAAAAGCTTTTGCCAAAAACCACAACCTGAGGACAAGGAGTTAAAGAGTTACTTGTCCAATGCATGTATGTTATCTGAAGTGATTATAAAGCACATTAACATCTTCAACTCATAATATAAACTATATTTTCAGTTTTTAAGCAGAGACCAGAAAACAGAAAGGTTTTGCAAAGAAAAAAGGTAAAAGGTCATAATCATTGACCAGAGAGAAAAGTCCAGAAGTAGTTTTCCCAGTTAGGATCTTTACAGTGATAGTGGGGCTCAGATTGTTACTAAAAGTGAGGACTAGACCATTTTATCAGGAGGTTGAGAGTAGAAAACTTTGGTCAAACCCATATCTGCAGGATTTTCCTAAAATCTAGTTTGGCAACAAAAAGCCAGAAATCTGGTTTGGCTCCAAGCAAATCCCAAAATGTGAATACTTAAATTAAGAAGTATAAATCATCCTTTCAGATAAAGTCTGTAATTTTTTCCAGAAACATTCATATAGAGCTATTGCATGCAATTGTGTAGACTGCACATTGCAGGCCATGTCCCAGTCGATGTAAATGGTGCCCTGGGGATTGAATGTGAACTACCCCTACATCGCATGCAGCTGTTCTGCAGTTACAACAGATGTAATTCTAAATCTGGGGTCTTCTTTTCTTCATGTAGCTAAACACTTGTGCCTGAAATGTCTTTTAAACAACCAGTTCTCCAGTGGAACTATTCTAACAGTAACATGTCTAGTTCAGTTGAAGGCAGTCTATCCTGTGATTCATCTTTATGGCCTCACTTAGACTGTATACCAGTTGAGATTCTTGACCTCTGCATTGATTTCACCTCATGTAGGATAAGTTTTAGAAAGGATTTGTTATCAGCCTAGTAAACAGAGCCTATTTTTATAGCCCATGTTTCTTATAGACAAATTCTAGACGTGATTCATAGATTCATATTCTACATTGCCTTGTACATAATAAGTACTCAAGGGTTATTAATGGAATGAGTGATAAGGGGAACTAAATCTACTGGTTTTTGCTTTTTTTTTTTTTGTATCTCCCCATAACAACTGTGAAGGGGTAACACCCAAAGGCAACGTATGAGCATCAGCGAATAGTTCTCCTAAATGATAAAGTTTTTTCCTTCAGGAACATTGCTTAAAACAGCTGAAGAACTAAATGAGGTTTCTGAAATGAAACTGCAAAGACAGTCTAGCAGAAATAGTTTCTTCTTTCCTAATCATCAAGGATGGTCCCATGGGGTGGTGCTGCCCTTCAGGCCAGGCGATGCTCCAATTGCATGCATTGGAGAAGCTGGTGATTGTGTTGTGGGAAAGGGGAGGCAGAGACAGCCTGTGGGGTGTCTTAGCCTGACTGCTGAGAGAGGCCTTGGGGGTGGGACCTAATTCTGGAGCGCTGCTCTGCCTCACCTACCTCCTCCTAGAGTCATGATAGATGTCTTGTTATTTAAACTCTTGAAATGAGAGAAGAAAGTATCTAAACTGAGCATGATAAAATGGAGCATTATTGAATTAGAAAACGAAGACTGATTTTGAGAGGCAGAATATAATTACAGGGTTGGAGCATTTCCAGGAGATTGTAGATGGCGCCCCAGGTGAGTGTTGAAGAAATTCTTCCAAACTGAGCTTAGACAGATGATGTTTGTCATCCTCCTCCTCCAGTGCTGTGGACTCCAGTCTTACAATGATGCAGCACCTCACAGTGTCCACTGATGTCCAAATGCAAATGGTCTCAACTTCGTACGTATCCTCTAAAGCTGTATCCTCCAAACAGTGGAGAAAGCTGAACTCACAACTTTTTTTGATCTGTTGTGTGTAGAAATCATATTGAGTGAATTAATATGAAAATATTGGAATCTGTAAAAAGCAACATAAGATTTAGATATTGTTACTAATATTGAAAAGGTTGCTGTATTATAATTCCTAATATCCTGGTCAAATATATTCAGAACCCTCATTAAAAGCATAAAAACAGGTCTATTTATACTGCTTGTAATTATAACATAGCAATTACTCTTTTGCATGGATAAGCTATGTGAATAGAAAACATTTTCCATTATTTTTAATAGGATCTTATACACTTAATTCATTGTAAAAGTTTATGTTTAAATTCTAAATACTTTAAATTTAAGTCTAAATATTATTTATTTGGGGGGGAGAACACTTTCCACAAGACTCGATAGATTTGCAAGCAGTCAGACATGAAGGAAGGTAAACTTAGGCTTCACTGAGGAGCAAGAAAGGGAACAAGGGTTGACAGGCTGGCCTGCAACCCTGTTGGAGCTCCAGAGGCTGTCCTGTCCGGAACACTCAACTGTGTCCTCAGAATCCTTTTATGCTCCTTATGGGATGGGTTTTCCCCCGTCTTTCCTACTCATCAGCAATTCCCACCCTTTCTGGGGCTAGACCTTGACTTCTGACTTCTTGTGATCACTTAGCATTTTGAATATTGGCTCCCTTCTGTTCGCCGTAACAATCGCTTTTTGAAAGCCTACATCAGGATTCTCTACCTTGAGTTCAATTACCTGGAGAGCTTGTTAAACCAGACTTCTGGGCCTCAGGGTTTCTCTTTCAGCAGGTCTGAGGAGGAGTGGGACAGAGTCAAAAATGTGTGTTTTCTAGGAAACTGCCTGGAAATGCCGATGTTGCTGGTCCAGCCCCCTTTTGAGAAGCACTGGCCCCCACCACACTTAGTGTTACCCTTAGGTTCACACAAATTCTAACAATCCCATGACATTAGACACTTTTATTCTCATTGTATTAATGAGGAAACTGAGACTCAGAAAAATGTAATAGCTTGCCTGAGGGCACACAATGAATGAAAATAGACTAGGATGCTCACCTAGGACTCTCCTACACCAAAACCTATGATCTTTGATGCACATCGTTTTTGTTCTCATTGTATTCTCAAAATGAAGCCAGAAACACCTCCCACCCCAACTAACGTCCTTAGAAACATTTATAAGAGAGGAATTCTTACCGTTTTATCTCACAACCTTCTTAACCCAAGAATCTATGTCAGGTCATGGGTGAGAGAGTTGCCAGCTGCTGGCACTGATGCCCCCTCATCAGATTATCTGTGTGACAAGCAATTAAGAAGAGCTACATCAATCCCTCTCAGCACCTGCAACTCATTATGGAACCAAACAGCTCAAGTCCAAGAGTTCCATTCAGAAGCATGGTACACACAGATGATGCCTGATTTGTCAGGAATCCCCAAGGCCAATATTCAACTTCCATTAAGAAAAATGGAGATTTATGCAAAAACTGTCTAATGCTCTCCATATGGTAGGCCATAGATAAGAAACTTAGCTACATTCAGTAAGAAAGTAGTCTCTGCCTTACCAGCCCATAGGCTTTTGAGAACATCTACTATTTTTTGCATGTGGAAGAAGGCTCATAAAAGTTGTATTGCAATGGCTTCAGTCAAAAATCTACCTCAGTGTTCTAGGAAATGATTTAAATAATTCATAACCAAAGACAGTCTTTATAAGCCATGGCTATATATACCGCATTAATCTGGCTGACCATTTAAGTGATGGCTGCTTTTAGCAATGTTCGTATCTCCTGCCATTCCAAGCTGGGTTCTAACAACAGCAGGTTTCATTCTGCCCCAGTTAGAGCAAGTAAACCCCAAAGCAGGTAGGTACTTAAGAAACTCCAGATCCCTGTGCTAGGGTTCAGCAACAGATTGTGATGGGTGGAATCTCTCCAGTGAAAGAAACATCCAATCAGTGTCTGTCCATGAGGGAGAAAGGTGTTTGGTGTCAAAGTCATGCTCTTCAACAGTGTTGAGAGTGTTTAGGTTGGGTGGTGAGTTCAGCACGCTTGCACTACTTGTATCAAAACTGTAACAAAGAATTAATTCACAAGCTTATCAATACAAGAAGGGAGACACATACAGGCAGAAAGTTAGACACCCACTGCAGATACCTCAGGACTCAAGGAGGAACTAATTTTGCTCCTCCATGTAGACAGCTCTCATCCTGCCCACGCCAGCCACCCACCCTCAAGGAAGTCTGACCAGAGGCACTCAAGTGATTCCCTTTGCATTTGGCTGAGAGAGGATTGCACTCCCCCACTTACACCCAGAGAAGCTGGGAAATGGAGAGGACCCTAGCTACTCTCAATGGAAGATAGACTTAATGGAAAAAAACCCAGCCTGTCAGTTCATCAGCACCTGCCTAATGGGGAAGAAAATCTTCCTAAACGTAACAATTGCCTTCACGTATGCCAATTTCCAGATCATACAGGGCTGCTAAGTCTAGAGACATTAGATTAATGAGTAGGCAAAGAAAGATTATAAAAATTCCAAGGAGATGCCATCTTGAAGGATGGAAACCAATACAAACCTTCAGAAAACATGTAGCAGACCAAGTCAATGTGTCCTGCTGAGCTCAGACTGCAGCAGCCTCTGTATGCCCCTTTCTGTGGGTGGCTTATGTAGCTCAGATCAGCCGAATTAAGTAGGATATTGCCTAGTTCCTTCTCTTCAGGGAGGGGTGGTGCTGGAATACTACTTAGAAGTCCCAAGGAAATTACACCTAGGTGGGCAATCATGTTTAAATATAGACTCCAGATAAAATTCTATGTCAGAGGAGAGCAGAGAGCCTTCAAATGACCAGGTACTCTTAGGAAGGAGGGAAATTATTCCCATTTTTCAGAAATTAAAGCAAAATCAGATACTCTGTTTTGAGTTTCCAAAAGTATTCATCAAAGCTGCCAGACTCAGGAAAGAAGACTGAGGAAAGGGAAGGTGCTCAGAAATCCAGACCTTGAGACTATAACTCGGGCATCAATGCAGAAGTTATGGCTGACCCAGGTGCAACTGCAAAAACCATCTGCTTTACCGATGCCAGTTCTCCCTTTCAAGGTTGCCCCTAGAGATAATGCTCTGAATACGTTATTTTCATTGAACCAGTTATATTCCGGCTATGCTATGCCCTGGCCAAGGTGGTTTCTACCAGGCCAAGAAGAAAGACATAGGTTTTCTATAGCATTGGAGATCACAGGCAAAGGAATTGAGTAGGTGGTATTTATTTGATGAGTGAATTTTATTCAAATATAGCATCCCAGGCAAAGGCACCAAGCAGATTCCAAGTGGGTATTTGTTGGGAGAATGACGGTATTGAACAGTCAGTGAAACTTGCAAGTAGACAGTTGACACTGGGGAATAATAAGAGATGAGGCTAAGGAGGTAGCTATTCACAGGAGACACTGCTAAAGAATTTAGACTTTATTCTGAAGGCAGATGGGAGCCATTGAATGCTATTAAGGTGAGGTATGACATAATCACACTTACAGCTTAGAAAGATCACTCTGATTACTAAGAAATGAGTGAGTATAGAAGAGGGAGAAGTGCTGTAAACTTTTGCCAGCCATTACGAATCAAAACTGTTCTATACTGCATAAACTAAATGTCAAACGGAAATTTCTTGGTGGAGTGAACAACGCTGTGAAGTACACTCACTGAAAAGAGCAAAGTAGAGCTCTCATTGGCTGAGAGCAGAGATAGTGTAATTTGCTAATGTTCATTGGTTTAGAATTGTGCAGTTTATTCTGTCTCCCTAGTTCTCATTGGCTAATAATGTTTAGTAACATTTACATAAATTAAAATATTTCATAAGTTACATAACATACATTATCTCTTTTTATTTTAGAAAATAATTGAGTTAAATGGTGTTGGGCATTAAGCTGGATAGTTTAATGATAGTTGGGCATTAAGCAATAGTTTCCTATTGCTATTCTAACAAACTATCACAAATTTAGTGGCTTACCACAACACAAATTTATTATCTTACAGTTCTGTAGAAGTCCAAAACAACTTTCACTCAGCTAAAAGCAAGATGTCAGTATGGCTGCATTCTTTGGTGGCTCTAGGGTGAAGCTCTGTTTCCTTGGCTTTTTCAGTTTCTAAATGCTGCTTTCAATCCTTCTTCAAATCCACCAGTGTGGCATCTTCAAAACCCACTCTGAGTCTGACTTCCTCTTCTGCAGTTTTCCTCCACTTTCAAGGACATTTGTGATTACATTGGGTCCACCTAGATAATCCAACATAATCTGCTTATTTTTAGGTTGCTAATTAGCAATCCTGACTCCACCTCCATCCTCAATTCTCTCTTGCCATATAATGACATATTCTTAAATTCTGGAGGTTAGGACATGGGCATCTTTGGTGGGGCGAGGGAGAGTATTATTGTCTATTACATCTGGTTACTTACCTATCTCTCCAATAGATAGTGGATCTAATCTCGCTGCTTCCAACTCTCACACTGACTCTCTCTCATAGTAGTCAGCCTGAAGTAGGCTGCAGGAATTTGGAAGAGGATGCTGTCCTTCAGAATGCATGTTGTTAGGAGGAAAGCATTCTGGAGGGCATGAGGCTTGGTTTGGGCCTTGAAGGATGAATATTATTGTTTTAAGAACAGAACAAGGATGTAGACTACCTAAAGAAGGAGGCCAGAGAGAGAAGAGGTGCAGAAGAAAGAATGTAAAAGGCCTGGTTAGAGAACTATAAGCAGACTGACAAGAAAAAACTGTTTTCCCATCAACTGGGGTTTTCATTAAAGGGCAATGTTGCAGAATATAAATGCCATATATATGAGATGGCACCAAGCCAACCACACATGTATGCACATGCACACACATACGCACATAAGGAAAAATGTCCCACTGGAGACTCTTCAAGGAATTGTTTTCAAAGAAATGGTCCAAAGTACAGATGCTAAAGCATGGCAGGTAGAGGGGGTTTGGGTGGTACATTGACATTATGACATCTATCAAAAATGTATCCATGACCTAGAAGGATTGACTTTCACCTAGTAGATGGAAGAAAACAGGTCTAAGACACATCATTACTTCAGGGAATTTGAAGAGAACAGAACTCTCTCTTAAAATGCTGGTAATGTACCCGTTAGCAATGATAAGAACCCAAATACCTGAGGCACTGAAGTAATTCTTCCCAGGAAGACATCTCCAGGACCAAACTGGGTGTGCAGGAAAACACTACTGGCAGTAAAGCATAAGGGGTTCTGTGGTAAGAAGAGAGGAACAGGGCTCTCTAAAAGCAGACAGATGGGTCATTTAGCCAGTCTAGGAGGTGAGAGAAGGCTTCTCAAAGAAGGAAAGGGCCCCATTGCATCTTAAAGAAAAATAGGATAGACCAGGCAGAGAAATAAAAGCAGTCAAACCAAGAGAATACAGTAGGCAAAGGTGTGGATACATAAGACTACCTGATACTTACAATATGCTAATTTGTACTGTTATTTTTATTTCCCAGCTTCATCTCAGGTCCTTTTAACTAAATCATCAGTTGTAAAATCCATATCTTATACCTCTTCAAGACCCTCATATTTGCATCCATTCCTTTCAAGGAGAAGAAACTGGGAAATTCTTCGCTGATGTTGTGACTCGCTCTGTCATGATCTGACCCTGCCTTTGCTTTGGTTGCATTTGCTGCAGATTCCCACTTCCCATTTCACTTATGCTCCAGCAATACCACAGGGCAATGCTAGTTCTGCTGAAATGTCTTATTCTTTTCTGTTTCTGTCCTTGCGCTGCTATTTTGTCTCCTGGGAATTTCCCTTCCCTGTCCTCCCACTTGTCTGCTTAGTGAACCTCTGGTTCTCCTTCAGAACTAGGTTCAGACTTGATCTAAGCTGCTCTCCACCCAAGAGAAAGTTAATTCCTCTCCCTCTGCACTTTCTTCATTCTTTCAACATGCTGCTGTATTTTACCTATTTACTGCACTGCAATCTATTTCCTTTCCTGTACGCCTCCCACCTCCAACTAGACTGTGGCTTCTTTATTTCAAGAACTGTGTCTTATTCACTGTTGTACCCCTAATGTCTGACACCATCCCTAGCTTTAAATTTATTTACTTATTTTTTATATTGTTGTTTATTTTTATTTTTATTGTTATAAACTATTTAGTGTCAATAAATATGTTTGCATGCCTTACCATGCCCTAACCTTAGCACTACCCTGGGATCAAAAGAACAGGATAGATAAGACTGCAGCTTAGATATTAGTAAATAAAAAACAAAAGTTGCAAGTAAATAGCTATTATAATAACATAATTTCAGAAAGTCATCACACAATAAAGAACAAAATAGGGTAACATGAAATGTGTTTGTTGAACTGTGTTATTGAATTCATGAGAAATATCAACATGTTATTTGGTACTGAATTTCAAAAAAGTCAAAATTAAATCTGTATAACTACCCCTTATTCATACCTCTATACACCTCAAATTAGTTAAATTCCAAGAAGAAACACAAAGGGTCAACAGTTTCAAGCTAGAAAGGTTCATAAATCATTCTTCCTTGTCTCTCTGCTTGCCTCTGGTAAGAAGAAAATAAAAATGAAAAAGTTAAGACAAATATGACACCAAAATGTTAAATTACACAAACTAAATAGGCAATCGAGCAATAAAAAGCTCAGGAATTAGTTGGTGAATAGAACAGTCATCAGCAGGTATTCATCTAGTGGGACAACTTAAGTAGCTTTCAAGAAATTACTTTGGAAAGGATCTTGATTTAACAATGTCAAGGGAAATCTAGCCCTACTTCAAATGTTCTTCTGAGGCAAGCTAATAAGCTGCCAGAAAACAAACTGCAGCATTAAAGGGAAACAGAGAGATTCACTGGGAGCCTGCATTTTTCAATACTCCTGTTATTTATGTCTAGAGGAGCCATGCGGTGAACAGGTATCGTCCCCTACTTTCAAGGCCCTACAACATCTTGCATGGTGTTCTCACAAAGAATGTGCTTTGGCTTCTTTCCACGAAGAAGTGGTAGACCAGGAGTCAAGAGATCTCAATTCTTTTTAATCCCTCTGTCACTAACCAGGCATGTGGTCTCAGATGAGCCACTTCATTTGCCTGTACGGGCCTCGATGTCATTATCTGTAAACTATAACCAGATAATATCCTTTTCCAATCTAAGTGTCAGTGATGCCAAGCCATTAAGAATTTGGTTTAAGAGAGAATATTATTTCTGTTGTTTCAGAGTAGAATCAAATTTCAGGACTCTAATGTACATATGTCCTGTATGCATGGGTTCCCAGGTTACTCAAGACTGCCCATCAGTCTTGCTGATGGCAGTCTTGCTGTGGACCAATCTTACCATCTCATTTGTGCATAGGGCAAGATCTGATCAATGTCTCTGTCTTTTCATGGGAATGCAGGCAGTCTTCACTTTGCACAACAGTCCACATTCATAAAAACGGCTGTGCAAACTGATACTGTGCAAGGTAATCTTTAATAATCACCAGGGAAATTTACAATTGTTCTGTGACCTCTGAAAACTTTTGTCAAAATATTAAAAACCCTATTACTATCAGTTATATATGTATACGGTGATGGAAAAATCGTTAAACTATTTTTTAGTACACTGTGATATAAAACATTAGCGGCAGTGAGAATTAAATCATATTTCTTTGTAAAAATCTTATCTCTTGATAAGCTCTTTGAACAAGAGCTCTTGATAAACTCTTGATAAGCTCTTCCCTTTTCTTCTCATTGTGTAACTTACAATATAGAGCGAGCTTCTTTTCACATCTTGGCAAATTGTCACATTCCTTCCAAAGTTTGTATTAGCTTCCAACATTTTTACCCTTTTGTATTAGCTTCCAATACTTTTACCCTTTGCACTTTCAGGATTATGAAATATCTCCAAATTCCTTCAGTTTGAAAGTTTTTGCTGGCATCACTTCCTCTAGGACATCTTCATCCTTTTTATCACAACCACTTTATGTCAATAAGTTTCCCTAAGAAAATAAAATACAATAAATAAGTTTTTCTTCACTCAGTGTTTCTGCGGGCATGTGCAGAGACTCTCGAAAGATGGCAATGTCAAGGTCAGCTCTTTGTTCTGTAACTTCATTTATGCTCAATTTTAATTTCTTTTCCAGAATTAGCACATTCTCTTTCTTTACTCCATTTTTATCTTTGTTGGTCACTTCTATTTTGATTGTCTAATTTTGTAAAATGGCATTTGGATTACTCAGGGGCAGACAAGGACACAACACAACTATATGCTTTGTTGTCTGTGCATGAATGGAATAATAGATGTGCAGCAACCAATCACCACAGACTTTGAAAGAAGTGACATGACTAGCCATTGACCATGATAGCAATCTGTTATTTACTCAGTGACTTGTGCACGGAAGAACTTTTGTCAATGTTGTTATATAATGTAATTATTCACAGTTAATACTCTGTGGTAATCAAAATTTGAACCATATTTTGGGACTAGGGTTACTTAATACCATTTGTTTGTAACTGAAATCCATGCATATTAGAATTATGTCAAGTAAGGCCTGCCTGTATGGCGAAATTGGCTTTTTGTTTTCCTCTTATCAATCTTGATAAAGCCATCTTAAGAAGTCCTTTTTATGACGGAGCACAGTGGCTGACACCTGAAATCCCAGCACTTTGGGAGGTTGAGGTAGGCAAATCACTTGAAGTCAGGAGATTGAGACCAGACTGGCCAACATGGTGAAATTCTGTCTCTACCAAAAATATAAAAACTTAGCCAAGTGTGGTGGCGCGCGCGTGCAACTGTAGTTCCAGCTACTCGGGAGGCTGAGGCAGGAGAATCGCTTGAACCTGGGAGGCAGAGGTTGCAGTGAGCTGAGATCACGCCACTAAACTCCAGTCTGGGCCACAGAGTGAGACTTCGTTTCAAAAAAAAAGAAAAAAGAAAAAAAGAATTCCTTTTCTCACATACTTGTTCTTCTTTTTAATCCTCTGTTTTTTCCAACAACACTAAAGTTACCATGAAAAATCCCTCTTCCAATTCAGTATCCTACTCCCCACATCTTCCATTATATCTATCAACCAAAACAGAAACAAGAAATGGTCTTAATTGTTTCCTACAAAAATGAAAGTAGAGATCAGGCGCGGCGACTCACACCTGTAATCCTAGCACTTTGGGAGGCCGAGGAGGGTGGATCACGAGGTCAGGAGATCGAGACCATCCTGGCTAACACGGTGAAGCCCCATCTCTACTGAAAATACAAAACATTAGCCGGGCTGGTGGCTGGTACCTGTAGTCTCAGCTACTTGGGAGGCTGAGGCAGGAGAATGGAGAGAACCCGGGAAGTGGAGCTTGCAGTGAGCCAAGATGGCACTACTGCACTCCAGCCTGGGCGACAGAGCAAGACTCCATCTCAAAAAAAAAAAAAAAAAAAAAAAAGTAGAAGTAGAGAAATGTCTGAATAAAAAAAAAAAAACCCACAAAGTCATAAGTCCTTTCAGAATTTTTTTAAAGTCTACATCTATTTCCTCTCAATTTGGTTTTAATTAAAATAACTCTTCTCAATAAATATTAAGATATCACTATGTTGCAAACATGCAATATTTCAGTTACTTTGTAAATTCAATAGACTCCTGTGGATAGGACAAGGGTTATCATTGTTACATATGACATCTATAAACAAAAAATAAAATTCTAAGGCCCCTCCAACCATCTGAATGGACTCACTCCTTGGCCAGGGGCACTTTATATATATATATAAAATACTATATATATGCACTCTTCTATATATATAACATATATTATTATATTTTAAGATCTAGGGTACAATATGTGCACAACATGCAGGTTTGTTACATAGGTATACATGTGCCAAGTTGGTTTGCTGCACCCATTAACTTGTCATTTACATTAGGTATATCTCCTAATGCTATCCCTCCCCCAGCCCCCCACCCCACGATAGGCTCCGGTTTGTGATGTTCCCCATCCTGTGTCCAAGTATTCTCATTGTTCAATTCCCATCTATGAGTGAGAACACGCAGTGTTTGGTTTTCTGTCCTTGTGATGGTTTGCTCAGAATGGTGGCTTCTAGCTTCATCCATGTCCCTACAAAGGACAAGAACTTTTTCATCCTTTTTCATGGCTGCATAGTATTCCACAGTGTATATGTACCACACTGTCTTAATCCAGTCCATGATTGATGGACATTTAGGTTGGTTCCAAGTCTTTGCTGTTGTGAATACTGCTGCAATAAACATATGTGTGCATATATCTTTATAGTAGCATGATTTATAATCCTTTGGGTATATACCCAGTAATAGGATGGGTGGGTCAAATGGTATTTCTAGTTATAGATCCTTGAGGAATTGCCACATTGTCTTCCACAATAATTGAACTAGTTTACATTCCCACCAACGGTGTAAAAGTGTTCTATTTCTCCACATCCTCTCCAGCTTATGTTGTTTCCTGACTTTTTAATGAGTGCCATTCTAACTGGTGTGAGACGGTATCTCATTGTGGTTTTGATTTGCATTTCTCTGATGACCCGTGATGATAAACATTTTTTCATGTGTCTGTTGGCTGCATAAATGTCTTCTTTTGAGAAGTGTCTGTTCATATCCTTTGCCCACTTTTTGATGGGGTTGTTTGTTTTTTTCTTGTAAATTTGTTTAAGTTATTTGTAGATTCTGGATATTGGCCCTTTGTCAGATGGGTAGGTTACAAAAATTTTCTCCCATTCTGTAGGTTGCCTGTTCACTCTGATGGTAGTTTCTTTTGCTGTACAGAAGCTCTTTAGTTTAATTAGATCCCATTTGTCAATTTTGGCTTTTGTTGCTATTGCAGTTGATGTTTTAGTCATGAAGTCCTTGTCAATGCCTATGTCCTGAATGGTATTACCTAGGTTTTCTTCTAGGGTTTTTAGGGTTTAGGTCTAATATTAAAGTCTTTAATCCACCTTGAATTAATTTTTGTATAAGGTGTAAGGAAAGGATCCAGTTTCAGCTTTCTACATACGGCTAGCTAGTTTTCCCAGAACCATTTATTAAATAGGGAATCCTTTCCCCATTGTTTGTTTTTGTCAGGTTTGTCAAAGATCAGATGGTTATAGATGTGTGGTGTTATATCTGAGGCTTCTTTTCTGTTCCATTGGTCTATGTATCTGTTTTGGTACCAGTGCCATGCTGTTTTGGTCACTGCAGCCTTGTAGTATAGTTTGAAGTCAGATAGCATGATGCTCCAGCTTTGTTCTTTTGACTTTTGTCTTGGCTATGTGGGCTCTCTTTTGGTTCCGTATGAACTTTAAAGTAGTTTTTTCCAATTCTGTGAAGAAAGTCATTGGTAGCTTGATGGGGATGGCATTAAATCTATAAATCACTGTGAGCAGTATGGCCATTTTCACGATATTGATTCTTCCTATTTATGAGCATGGAATGTTCTTCCATTTGTTTGTGTCCTCCTTTATTTCATTTAGTAGTGGTTTGTAGTTCTTGAAGAGGTCCTTCATGTCCCTTGTAAGTTGGATTCCTAGGTATTTTATTCTCTTTGTAGCAATTATGAATGGGAGTTCACTCATGATTTGGCTCTCTATTTGTTATTAGTGTATAGGAATGCTTATGATTTTTGCACATTGATTTTGTATCCTGAAACTTTGCTGAATTTGCTTATCAGCTTAAGGAGATTTGGGACTGAGATGATGGGGTTTTCTAAATATACAATCGTCATCTACAAACAGGGACTATTTGACTTCCTCTTTTCCTAACTGAATACCCTTCATTTCTTTCTCTTGCCTGATTGGGCCATGGGCACTCTTAAAGTTTAACCTGTAAAACTGGTTCAGGCCATGATGGGAAGTGTGGGTCAGAGGTGCCTTATTATACCTGTCCAGCATTAACACCAACACAGACTTTAAACCTGATAAGAAACATTTTTCAACCTATTCTCTCTCAAGGCTACTACCTGAAGGCTTCCTCTACAAATAAGAACTTCGGTCTCCACAGTCCTTTATCTTAACCTAGACATTTTCTTTCTTTTGATCCCAGGTCTTCAGATAAGCTCAATGAATTCTCAACCAAAAAAGATTTCAATCCACCTATACCCTGGAAGCCCCCGCTGCATGGTAGCCACCCCAGTCCCCCACTTCTTGTTGTCCTATCTTTCTGAACTGAACCAATGCATTTTTTAAGTGTGTTTGATTGAAGTCTCATGTCTCCCTAAAATGTATAAAACCAAACTGTACCACCTTGGCTGCCAATTGGTTGGGAGAGTTAAGCTATTGTCTAAGGACCTAAAGTCAGTAGAAATGAATGCTTGAGTTAAAATAAAGGGGTTATGGGGACCAAGGCCCTTGTTATATAGATTAAGCCTCTTAGGTAGCAGAGCTCCAAGAGAACAGGCAGTAAATGTCTCTTTTGAGACCTTAATGGTGTCAGACTAATTTTCTCTTCTAGAGCCAGAAAAGGCCTAAAAGGGAAGCTAGCTGCATTAATGGAGATTCTCTGCAGATGCAAATTTTCTCCACAAAAGACAGCTTTTCAGGGCCATTTCAAAATATGCCACATATATTTTGGAATAAAATGCTTTTATTTGCTTTAGGGTCTGCTCTCTGTCATGTGATACTACACTAGAATCAGTTTGGAAAGTGAGCCATGCTATACCTGGATCATTTTTAAGAATCCATGTCATGAGATATTATGGTTTGTAGGGTGTGACTTAGCCCTTGCCTTGCATGGCCTTAAGTCTGGTTTATAATTTGGTATCTTATTGCCGCGAAGAGTCTGCTTTGTCAATCTTATGATCTCTGTTTTAACTTTAATGCTTGTCAGTTGTGCCTAAACTCTGAAAGACTGAGAGTATAAGGAGGCATGTCCTATCTGGGAATTCAGGTTTTTCAGATTTCTCCGAGGTCCTTTTGGCCAAAAGGGGGTCCATTCAGTCAGGTCGAGGCTTCAAATTTATTGTTGGCTTACACTTAATTGTTTTTTTTTCTCTTTCACACTGCCATTTAACAAATAATGACAGTCTACATACTCCCCTCTCTCAAACTTAGAACATATTCCATACAGAAGAGGGTCACAAGAGTTTCAAAATATTCATGAATCACCTTACATTTGCACAAACAACATGCCATTTTGATACACGATTTCATGCAGAAATGCTCTTGGAGAATAATTCTATCCAAGTTGCATATTTTATAGTAGCTACAATATGAATTTGAGTGACAGCGATTTCTGAAGGCATCCTAGACAACACATCAGAACTCACCTCTCTAATTGGCCAGTAGAGGCTGGAATTCAAGAAGGCATCCAATAAAACATCACATACAACTTCAACGTTTTGAATCACTGAGTTGCTGGTCAACCTCATAGTAATTCCAGTCTGTCCAAATGAAGATAAAGAAACAACAGGGAAGTGCAAAACCATCACTGACAGAGAAGAATTCAGAAGAGTGGGAGTAGTCTGAGACTCTCACAGGGCACTGAGTTTGAGAAGAAAGATAAAAGAAAGAAATATTGTCATGATTTGTCAGGGCTAGAGATGGAAGAGTGAAGAGAGTATGAAAGAATAAGAATTGGAATAAAGCTAACTAGAAGGAGTTTCATGAATACTAGTAGAATCTGTCTGGTAGGCATGGTTTTCTATTACAGTGTGTAGCTAAAACAAAAAGTCTATGCCTGTTTCACAGGCCTAGTATGGCAAGGAAGGACTAGAAACTGGAATGCCAAAGCACCACTGAAGAAAGCAGAGCTGAACTCTGATGCTGGGGTTATGTGGTTATCGTCTTCTTTACCTTAAATTTATCTCCAAGGTTAAGAAAATTCTGGGAGTCTAGGATGTGGTCCTACCAAGAATGCTAGAAGTATCAAGGTAAATAGCACTATGATTAACACAGAGAGAAAAACCAGATTTGCTATTATTGTGCAAAGGAAGAGATGTGCTTTACACGGCTTTAGGTCACTATATCTGATTTCATGACCTCGTTTCACCTCTCTGACTCTTCAGCCATGCTCAGCTGCAGCTGGGGCCAGGCCAACTACTCAGACAAAACAAAGGTGAATTCTAAGCCAACATCCAAGGATCTAGCTGAATTCTGCTCCAAGTCTACTTATCTCTTTTTCTGAGATTGCTAGTATGCTCACAAAAGGTTCCAAATTTGTACTTTATTTTCTCCTGAATTATTCATCACCTTTTTCTAGTGTGGCTGGACTATACCACATTAGAATTATATCTTGTATTCTTTCTCCTTATTTCCCATTTCCTCCAGGGAAAGGTATTTCTCTTTTGTCTCTGAGTGTACCTGTCAAAGAGCAGTCTTCAGAGATAAGAATAATTGTTTAATATGCTCTTCTAGAGAGTCTTCAATTCCCTGGAAAATAAAATTCTACATCATTAGAAGGAAAAGAGGATCCAATGAAATTAGTTTAAACCAAGGCCTGAAGGAAGGAGAAAAAAAAATGCCTTTACTAACTTTTGTTTTTATTCTTTGTTTAATATTCATTACCAGATGTTAGTTCAGGGCACTCACCTCCCATCTGCCAGAATTTGCAAAGTTAGGGCATCTGATTCAGTTAGAATCCATACTCTTCTATCTACGTTATTTGTTTAAATGGTTCTGTTTCTACGTTTGGTGAAATGCTCTGCTGGCAGGGCAATGATCATATTCATAAAATGCTAAGAATGCTCTTCAATTCTTCCTCTCAAATCCCCTTCTCTCTACAAATAGGCATTCCATATATATATATACATACACACATATATATATACACACACACATACACATACATATATACACGCACACTTGTATATGTCATTTATATCTACCATGTGTGTTTCACCCACATACAAAACTCAATATGTATTTGAATAACACTACTCATCACCTTGCATGTGTTTAATAGCCATGATGTGTCTAATACTACACTGCATGTAATGAGGGAAGTACAAAATAAGTATAGGTGGTCCTTCTCTATATGGGACTTAGAACCTACATGAGGGAACAAGTAAGGTTTAAATGTATAAGATAATAAAACATGCCCTCAAATATTTATTAGTGATATATTTATCCTGATCTTAAGAGAGTCATCTGCTAGATTTGGAGGAGAAACATAATACAAGATATTGCTTGGTTTGCCCTGCTAAGAGAAGAATGTGTTAGGATGATCTAGGTCCCATAAGACTACTTTAAGCAAAAGTCAGAAGAATACCAGATCAACTCCTGTGGCTTTTGTTTCACAGTACCCTTGAGGTGGGAGAGTTCTTTGGACCCCTTCATGGAACTTGTGAGAGGGGGTATGGTTTGCTTACTCGGCAACTGTGCTCAAACCCCTTGTGGGAGGGGGAACCAGCAGGTGAGCAGCTGCTGGGGCTGGGGCAAGTGCTTTTGGGCTCCAGTACCATGATAGCATCTAGGAGTGCGTAACAATTAATGCTCTTTTAGCAGCTGCCATCCACAGATGGCTAAGTGTTAACCAACTCAGTGAAAAGTCAGGATAACAGCCTTTTATACCACATCCTGCCCTCTTGGTACCTGGGTCCTTGTTAGCATCAAGGAAGAATCACATCACATGGACTTGAAGGTTGGTGAATGCAGAGGTTTTATTGAGTGATGGAGGTGGCTTTCATTGTGATGGGGAGTTGGAAATGGGATGGAGTGGAAAGATAATCTTCCCCCTGGAGTTCATCCATCACCACCCAAACTCCTTTCCAACTGTCCAACTGCCTCTTTGATGTTCAGATGCTTCTTCTCTTCTTTCCTTCTCTGCCATGTCACTCTGCTACTCTGCCAGTGGAGTTTGGGGTTTTATAGGTACAGGATAGGGGGGCAGTGTGAGCCAAAAAGCAACATTTGGGCAGGAAAACAGGAATGTGAAGTTCTCATTTAGGGTAATGGGCTCAGGCTTGAGGGTGGAGCCCTTGCCAGGGACCCTACCATCTTCTTCCCAGTATTTTCTTACCTTCTGTTCATATCACAGTGGAATCACAAAGAATTCCACTGACCTATGGTTTTAAAACACAAAGTTGGGCAAACAAAATATAGCTGACAGTTTGCAAGTCCTAAACTAAATAATTATTTTGTTTGTTTTTGAGACGGAATCTCACTCTGTCACCCAGGCTGGAGTACAGTGGCGTGATCTCGGCTCACTGCAACTTCTGCCTCCCAGGTTCCTGTGATTCTCCCGCCTCAGTCTCCCGAGTAGCTGGCATTACAGGCACCCACAACCATGCCTGGTTAATTTTTTGTATTTTTAGTAGAGACGGGGTTTCACCATGTTAGCCAGGCTGGTTTCGAGCTCCTGACCTCATGATTCACCCATCTCGGCCTCCCAAAGTGCTGGGATTACAGGCATGAGCCCCCACACCCAGCCACTAAATAATTTTTTACAGTTATGTTATACAAAGAACCAACTGATATGGATGATTTGACTTTCTAAGACAATTTACCAAACTCTAAGTTTACCAAGGTGCAAGGATTTCAATGGGTTTATCACAATAAATATTATCTAGGGCCACAACTGAAAGTCACTTGGAAGCTTCATGTGCCATGCTGTGGCCTCTCTAATTTATCTATATGGGTGTGCTTCTTTCACATTAACTCTCTGGAACCTGAAGATACTAAGGAAAATCTATAGAGCTCAAAATATTTATATCTTCATTAAAGTTCACTCTCAACTGTATATCTGCTCTGTGTTTTGTGGGACTATTTCAATGTCAGTAGCCTTCATATCCCCCAAAATCCATCTCTGTGCTTAGTCAATGAATGCTTATTGGATTAGTTTGAGTACAAACAAATTTTAATATTTATTAATACATAGTTAAACTAGGTGATTCTTTTTAAAACAACTAAAAAACACAAGTGACTTGGATAATCTATGCTACTGCTCTGACAAAAATAGAAAAGCAGCTATTCCTTTATGAGTAGGAAGTAGAGAGGAGCATCCCTTTAACCCAAATAGGCCCCATAGTTCTTCTTCAGGGACCAGAAAGTGATAACTGATAGATTCTAAGACAATAGCTCTCAACGTTGGCTTCTCATTAAAATCATCTGAGCAGCTTTTAAAATGTAACTATGTCTTGGCTGTAACACCAGCAGAGATTTTTAAGTAATTGGTCTGAGATGGGTCCCAGATATCAACATTGGTTCAAAGCTTTCCATGAGTTTCCGATGCATAAAGGTTGATAACCGCTATTCTAAGAGGATATTTCTGAGAGATCATCCATTTTCTCCCTATGCCGCTCAAATACCTCGCAGGTAGTCTTGCTAATGCCCTCCAATCTTTGTAGCTAGGTAAGAGTTAATATTACAGTTGCTTTCGTCCAAGAAAAAAGAGTTTTAAACTCTGGAGTACCATAACAATCTTTCTTAGATGTTAGACCTCCCTTGGCACAAGTCTCTGAAAAGGCCAACATGGCTTGCAAAACTGAGCCATCCCTCTCCAAGTGAGGCAACACATTTCTCATGCACGTGAGTTAACCTAAATAACAATTATTAGCCACAAATGTGACAACTACTGTAAATAATGTACTTCCTTTTATCTTGGTTTTTCAAAGAGATCTTCAGGGGGTAGAAACTGCACTCTTGATTTTGCATTTCTTGGCAACTAGCAATCTGTGGGCTGAAACTCCAAACAATAGTCTTTTGGGGTCTCTGTTAACTTTGTTCTAAACTTTACACAGCTAATTACAAGTGTTCAAAGGCTCTCATTTTGAACCACTTAGTTGATGAGAAATGCATGTTTAATGGGCATTCTGGAAGACAATTTAATGAATCTAGAAGGAAAACAAAGTAAATTGATTATTATGCAATGACTTGCAAGAGCTCCTTGTGACCAGCTTGTAAATAGCAGAGCACAGAGGTAACCAGGACATGGTTGTAGGCAGCTCAGATTATTAATGAGGACACTGGTTGTGTTAATGATCAAGCAGCATTTTTTAAAAATGAACCCTTTAGGGGCTAAGAGAAAATATTCCGAGTTAATATCATTCAGATAGTACTTTGAAAAATCTTACTAAACCCCATGAGCTATTTAAAGAGCTTCAGAAGGGCTAAGGGGCTAGAGTTCAGAGGTATTAGGTTTCCTTGGCTGAGAAGACTTGAAAGGTGTTCTTCCCCTTAGAATTCTGTGGCCTCTGTATCCAAGGTGATTAGACTAATCAGTGGTGTTCGAACAGAGTTCCATCAATAACAACCTCACAAGTTTTACATATTTAGTTAATCAAGGTTTGCATAAAGAATGTGGGGGCAAAATAACAAAGTAGGGTTCATTTGATAATTTCTTAAGAAAAGGCATTCCATCATACCACCTTAACAACCTCAAGATTCTTTGACTGGGATTCCTACTATATCTTATTTCACCCCTTACAGAGTCAGACCAGGAAAAGTAGAGGTCACCTATACCAAAAGGAGAAAGACTTCGCCTAAAACAAAACTTAACTCTTTCCAACCTGTCCCTACCTTTGTCCTCTTCAATACCTCCCTCATGCAATTGTGCACTCACAGGCACATGTACACATTGCCTTAGATCAGGAAACATTATTAAAACAGATTTCTAGGTCCCAGCCCAGAGTGTCTGATTCAGTAGATATGGGGAGAGGACCAATAATTTGCATTTCTAACAGGTTCCCAGATAATGCTGATGCTGATGGTTCAGAGACCAAATTTTGGTAATCACTGCCCTAGATTTCTATTTATTCCCAACAAACGCGGCAAATTGCTACTACTGTATGAACTTGCTCCCTGTCTTTAGGCTGCAGGTCAACCTATCTCCACAAAGCAAATATCAGTAAGAAAGGGCTCCTGACACCTTCACTTCATTCATAGACTCCATTATAAATCATCCCCTTCGGCTCATTTTGCACTCCATTTCTAGGCATGTTCCTTATTTACCAAGTCCTGGTGCTTAGCACTGAAACAGCTCTCCAGGTCTGAGCTCTAGGCTTCTCTCCTTTGCGGACATCTTTGATTATGCTGCTTGCAGTGCCTGTATGCAAGTGCATCATTTGGCTTTGGTGCCTTTTATCCTAGCACACACATCCTGGGGTTTGTGTGTCTGTGTGTGTGTGCGTGTGTGTGTGTGCATATGTATTTTTCTATTATTTATTTATTAATTACTATTTTTTTTTAGATGGAGTCTCACTCTGTCTCCCAGGCTGGAGTGCAGTGGCGTGATCTCAGCTCACTGCATGCTCCATCCCCCAGGTTCACACCATTCTCCTGCCTCGGCCTCCCAAGTAGCTGGGACCGCAGGCGCCCACCACCACGCCCGGCTAAATTTTTGTATTTTTTAGTAGTGATGGGGTTTCACCATGTTAGCCAGGATGGTCTCAGTCTCCTGACCTCATGATCCGCCTGCCTCAGACTCCCAAAATGCTGGGATTACAGGCGTGAGCCACTGCACCCAGCTGTGTGTACATATGTATATGTAAAATGATAGCATATGCTAGAAAGCAGAATATCAGCACTGGGAAAGATAGTAAATTATAAAAATAGTATTATAAACAATAAGGATAATCATAAACACACTAAATTATTTAATGTATGCACTTGATATATTTTAAATTCTTTCTGAAATAAATCTAAATTTTAAATGTAGTTTTTTTCTGTTTTTGGACTTCCTGTTTTGGACCTATCCCACAGCACTGCCTCTCTTTCCTAAGGACTGTCTGGCTGCTGAGGGATTATGTCCTAATCTCGGTTTTGATCCATTTGCTTCTCTCCATATTGTATGGGTTTTCTTGGCTCTTTTGGGGTTACATGTGAGATAAAGCAGTGTAATATTCCTATTGCTGGTCTCTTCAGGAAGAGATCTCTTTCTTTTAACTAAAAGGTACCAATTCTTTTTCCCATAGGAGTCCCAGATTAGTCAAAAAGAAGTCAGGATTTTATCTTTTAATGGTTTCAGCGTACTTCACTTACCAACTGCCCTCTACTAAAGTAGAGCCCAACATGAGAATTCAGCCCAGCTGAGAATAAGGTGACCTACTGTTTATAATTCCTGGGCCTGGACACTTTTACGCTCACTTGCTCACTCTGTTTGGGTCACTTTAATCATTTCTGCAGTGATGGAAAACCACCATTCAATGGTCCCAGTCCAGACACATGGCACAACTATCCCCTAAATTGTCATGACCATGAACTGTGGTTTGAATGTATCCCCCAAATTTTACTTAGTGAAAACTTAATTTCCAAATGCATATGTTGATGGCATTTGGAGGTAGGGCCTTTGGGATGTAATTAGAATTAGATAAGGTCATCAGGGTGGGGCCCCCATAGTGGAACTGGTGGCTTTATAAGAAGTGAAAGAGAGACTTCAGCTGACACACTCTCTGCCTCTTGCCATGTGATATCCTCCCACTATGTTATGACACAGCAAGAGGGCCCTCACCAGATGCAGCCCCTCAGTCTTGGACTTCCCAGTCTGCTGAAATGTGAGCCAAATAAACCTCTTTTCTTTCTAAATTACCCAGTCTCTGGTGTTCTGTTATAGCAACTGAAAATGAACTAAAACATCATGAAAATAAAGAATCCCAGCATGAGTTGAACTTCTGCACTGGAGCAGTGGCATTGACTGCCACTACTGCCTCACTGAGTTCCTTTATGCATGTACATAGAAATTTGGGTGGTAAAATTAAAATATTGCACAACAGAAGAGATTTAGGGAAACAATATACCCCTATTATTTATTTCTGTGACCTATCCTCTGTTTTTTAGGCTTAGAACTACAACTATTTCCTTTGAATACCCAGAGCTTCCCCTAGCTCCCTCGTCTCACCCGCTGTCATGCTTCAGGCTCCTGCCATCTTTCTTCTGGACTACTACAAGTGCCCCCTAATGAACATTCCTGCCCTAGGTGTCCTCCTACTTACACATTCTTTCTTTCTTACCCAGTCTTTATGCTACCCCCAAGGTGATTTTTCTGGAATAAGAGTACTCTGCTTGGGAGTTTAATGCTTATAAAATCTTTTGCACATGATCTAAGTCCCATGGCATTTTGCATAGAGCTCTTCACCACTTGGTGTTGACAGCTGCTGTGAGACCTCAGGTTCTTGTCTTCTTAGTTTAAAATAATTTAAACAAGATGCACACAGCAAAGGAGATGCATCATAATTTATTGCAAAGGAGAAACAATATTTTGAAAGTTAGATGCAGAATAGACAGTACCCCCTGAGATTGAGAGGATTCAGGGTGGGGTGCTAGTTAGGTTGAGACAGCAAAGAATGACACTAGGGAGACTCCCTTTATGGGTGTTTTACATGGTTATTCATAAGGTCATGGTAAGAGGTATTGCTAGTAAGCATGTTCTGGGTGGTCCTCTGGGTGCGCATGCACAGTGGTTGTACGTGTTTGTTCATATATCACATGTCTCATTAGCTTAAATCTCCACCCAGTCTGTGTTTTTTACTATTATGATGAGCAAATAATGAGGATCAGTTTGATAACAGGTAAAATCAAAATGTTCATGCTCTTCATGGAGGAAATTCCCTACTGGAGATAGCTTTGCTTAAATGAGCTTCACTACAGTGTGAATACTGAGGCTTATTTTGTGGATTGTAAGGTCATCACAGTTGGGGTGTCCCAAAGACAGGGTCACTTCCTTGACTACTCTCCTGACTTACTGGACATATCCTTGTTTTCCAGCCCCACAACCTGCAATTATCATGCTTCTAAAAACACCTCCTTAGTCAGCTCTTCAGCTTCATCTCATATTCATCTTCCCTTGCTCTCCAGGTTCCTTGACCTTTGTTATGGAGTGAATGTTTGTATCCCCCCACAATTCATACATTGAAGCCTTATCTCTTAATGGGATGATATTTGGAGATGGAGCCATTGGGAGGTAATTAGGGTTAGTTAAAGTCAGGAGGATGGGGTCCTCATGATGTGGTTAGTGCCCTTATATGAAGAGACATCATAAGAAGACATCCATCTGCAAGCCAGGAAGAGTGTCCTTACCAGGACCTGATCATGCTAACTTACTGATCTCAGCCTTCCAGCCTACAGAACTGTGAAAAAAATTAATTTCTGTTGTTTAAGCCATCAAGTCTTTTGCATTTTGTTATAGCAGCCTAAGCAGACTAATACAACTTTTGAATGTCTCCAAGGCAAAATCACATCCCCACAATGGGGTTCACATTATTCATATACGCAATTTTACCTACCTGAACAGCCTTCTCTAACTTCTTACATGGTTAACTCCTAACCCCTATTTATCTCTCAATTATATCCCAATTACCATTTATCAGGCAAGTTTTGCATAAACACAGATACAGAAGGGAGAAAACAAAATGGGTGTATGAAAATTATGATAAATCTGGTTTTGGATAGAGTTCCTTAACTTTTTCTCTTTGTTAGCATGTAGACTTCTGCTTAATTAAAACAAGTTTCCTGGTTATATGCATTTTCCTTATGCAGGGCCTAATTGTATGCCCATCCTCCCAAACCTTTACTTCTGATTCCTTAAAGCTTGTGGGTGGCTTTATCACACAATGCTCAATGGTGCAGTGGATTCTGATCCATCTCCTTTGGAAGGATCCCCTTGAGATTTAGGAATCATTCTTAAAGATAATGATTTAATTATCTTAATCTGACTCCAAACTTGGTGTGCCGAGTTTGGTGTCAGACTAAGGCCTTTGGGTTAGTAGGGAAAGTTTTGCCAAGTTTAACTGGAGTAAAAGCAGCTTGCTCTTTTAAAAGAATACGTGTGGAAGCCAACAATAATTTTATCTCAGGAAATTAAAATAACATGCAAAACTGATCATGATACAAATATTAATGAACTTCGAGAAATGATGAAATAATGAGAACTGTCAATGGCCCAAAAATGAGTAGTTGTGGTTCTCGCTTTCATACTTGGGAAAAGGTCACTTGAGGAGTTGGGGGATGGTTTAATGTGATAGCTGATAATCCCTGCCAGATTCTGCCAAGAAAAGCAGTTATCATAAGGCACCAGCATGGGCTCACAAAGAACAAGCTATGCTGAACTCATCTAATTTGTCTTTCAGAAAAGGTTAATGAATCAGGAAAATACTATATGTCTAACACAAACGGCCTGCAGATTCACATTTCTTGTTCACTTCTGATATCCTCAGACTTGGGTGAGTAAAGCTTTCCCCCCAAACTGTAATACAGCCTTTGTTGATTCACGTTGGTATTGCAAAATGCTCAACAATAACTCACTCTTTATAAATATGTTCCATATTAATTCATTGTCACTTAATAATTTACATAATTACTTTATAATTACTTATAATTTGCTCTAAGTATCTATTTACAAAATGAATTCATTGGCATGATTACATGCTGTCTTGCATTTGAGTCATAAGTGCATTAAGATTCTTCTATCTAATATCACATTTTCAAGTGCATAAAATATTCCCCAATACGTGATTTGGGGGGGAATAGAAAATCATATTATTTGAAGATGTTATACAATAAAGACTGTAAATATGTGCTTAATAAGAAAAGTCCTCATCAAAGTTGGACACAGGTGGTGTTTGTGTTCTCTTATGACCATCTCCCTTCTCTGCATAAATTTCCCCCTCTCATTCTTAGCAGGCACTAACCTCATAATTCCAAATGTCCTCATGATTTCTCCATTCTCTTCCAACCCTAGATATCAAAATCAGCCATAGAAAAACATTCTGAAATAGATTAATTTTGCCCAATGAACCCAGAGTTTTGTCAAGTTCTTTGAAGATATTTCCTGCCCTCAAAGACCTTGAAGCCTAAATTGAAATTCATCATACTTCACCAACCTCATACTTTTTCACATTGTAACACTTTTTTTTTTAGACAAGGTGTCACTCTGTCACCCAGGCTGGAGTTCAATGCCATGATCATAGCTCACTGCAGCCTCAAACTCCTAGGTGCCATGTATCACAAAAAACAGTACTTTAGTTTTCACAACTTATGGTAAATGTAAGCAATGTGTTCAAACTACATAGAGAGGAAACAGATGAATTTTGTCTGGAGGACATGCATGGGAGATGGTAAAGTGACAAATGTGGAGAAGGAAAGAGCAGAAAGATTTTCAAGAAGGATGTAGTATCTATATTTAATGGGGCAAGGTGGGAGGAGGAGGTTATTGCCCTTGTGAACATATTTCAATCTCCAGGATAGAATTCAGCAATTGATGAAAATTATCCATGACTTCTGAAATCCCTTCACACAATTTCACATAGGCAGCAATACATTAACCTGAATATAAACAAGGTAGAGCTGCTAAGCCTCTGATTGTTAAAGGCACAACAGCTGCCAGCATATGAGGCATTAATTACCAGCACTAATAAAAAACAGCAGCAAAGAAAGAGTTGCACATGAATAAAAGTATATTTGCACATTAATACACAGATTAATTTACATTCTTTTTATGCCTATTTATTTCATAACAAAAATAAATAATAATTACTGTGAAGGTCTACGATGTACCACGTATATTATGTACATTGTTTCTGATGCTTATGGCAAATTTGTAGATACTATTAGCCCCATTTTTAAAGATAAGGAAACAGATACTCAGAGAGGTTGAGTCTCTTATCCAAGATCACAGAGCTATGAAGTAGAGAAGTATAATGTAAATTTTAGGTGTCAACTTGACTGAATTAAGAAATATCTAGAGAAATGGTAAAGCACTATGTCTGGGTGTGTCTATAAGCATGTTTCCGGAGGAGAATGGCATGTGAGTTTGACTGAGTAGGGAAGATCCAACCTTAATGTGGACTGGCACCATCCAGTCAGCTGAGGACACAGGTAGAACAACAACAAGGCAGAGAAAAGGTAATTTTCTCTCTATTCTCTCTATCCTCAAACAGGGACAGTCTGATTATCCTGCCCTTAAATATCAGAACTTCAAGCTCTCCAAGAATTGCAACAGCAGCCCCACCAGTTGTCAGGCCTTTGGCCTTGGACTGAGAATTACACCATCAGCTTCCCTGCTTCTGGGGATTTGAACTCGGACTAAACCATGCTACCAGTGTCCCATGGTCTCCAGTTCACAGACAGCCTGTCACGACCTTCCCACCCTCCATAATCATGTGAGCAAATTTCCCTTATAAGTCTCCTTTCACACATTATCTATCTATCTATCTATCTATCTATCTATCTATCTATCTATCTATCTATCTAATCTATAATCTACCTATCCATCCATCCTATTCGAAAAACCTGACTGATACAGATTTTGCCATCAGAGTGGTTCTAGAGAAACAGGACTTTAAGGATGAGTTTTATTAACTGATTTTGGAATTTCTGGAACACTTTCTATAATCCGATTAGACTTAAAAATACTCAGGGCTCTACTTCTAATAGTACAGAGAGCACTGAGAATCCATGGCATAAGATTTTTAGAGAGATACCCAGAATATTTGCATTTTATACTTTGAATTAAACACATACAAGAGGAAAGGAACTCAGTGACTCTGAATATGACACTTTTGAACATTTGTGGAAAACAAAGAAATATAATGACTTCAGTTGGTTTCTTCTAATGTCACTGGACAAAATTATGGAAAAAAAAGAATGAGCTCAGGGATTCAAATAGGCATATATAGCCTAAGGGGTTCTTCAAGTGTGTCTGGTCAGAATCTTTCTTCCTGCATCCACAAGGCTGAAATTGCTGAAAATCAAACACAAGCACTGATCATATGATTGTCCGAATTATAATGAAAGATAAAGTCAGCCTTGCAGGGTGTCTACTGTTAAAGTGGCAGCAGTGATTGGGGAAAAAATGGGATTCTGTAAGTTGGATGGGAACACATGTGGGAAGGCCCTGATGAGGTTGGTGACATTGAGCCCCTAAATTCTTACGAGTCTTGTTTGCCAGCAAAAGTGACCTCCCACCCTCACCCCCAGTGGCTGCAGCTGTATCTCTGCCCACAGTGGTACCATACTTTATATTAATAACTCTGCCTGAGAGGATAAACTCTGCATTGCCTAAAGAAATGGTAATGAGCACCTACAAGACAGTTGCCTAGCAAGACAATACTGATTCTTCTCAGGACCCACCACTAATATCCCTCTTTGCTTCTAGACATATAAGTAGACTCAAGTCCCAGTAAGCCCCTAAAGGTGAGGCACAAAGGGTGGCCTGTGAGGAGGTGCACTACACTCCAAAATAACTACTTGAGTTTTCTAATTTATACAATCAGGAATCCAAAGAACATGTGTGGGAATAGGTATTAAGGATGTGAGATCATGGTGAAAAGAAAATTGGATTAGGCCAAATTTATTAATATAGGCTCACTAAAAAGAGATTCTACATTTAATGTGGCAGCTTGGGGAGTTAGGGAAAGTGCTAATAGTTTGGTTGGTTGGCTAAAATATAAATCAAAAGATGTCCCATCATGAGCAAGTTGGAGATGCCTGGTCTCCCTTGGTTTAATGTAGAGGAAGGAATTCAAAAAAATTAAAAGGCTAAGGAAGATTGGAATGCTATAGTAGATTTGTCACTTAAAACCTACTCACCCACACTGGGAGGGTCCAGAAGACATACTTTTCATCAATATTTTGGGAATAAATTTGTGAGGGGAGTCCCAGCATTCCTGAAGGGCTCTATGATTGTCCTTCTCTGGAGGTTGGACCTTATAATGGAAGCCACAGTCACATGACTGAAAAACATAGATGCTATGGAAATAATTAGATCTCGGGACTGCAGGAATAAGTGGTGGCACTCAATCATCAAAGGCAAGATGGGTGAAGTTACTCTTATAGGTAACAGAGGCAAAGCAACACTCAGAATAGTCTGACTTGTGTAAACCTATGGTGTTAGCTAGTTATTCACGGTGTTTCTAGAAGTAAAGTAAATAGTAAACCTACTAAATTTTTACTTGATCTGTATAAGCAGAAAACTTTCAGGTCAAATGAACAAAAGTCTAACTCAAATCACTAACACAGAGAATTGTGGCCCTTCACTAAATTTCCAGTCTCAGGAAGTTTACAGACCCAAAACCCTTTGAATGAAGGTCCTCTAGGAAGGACCCCTGTACACTACTGAAAATTTATATGGTTAATGGTTCTCCCATCCATCTCCAAACGGACCTGTGGCTTTTTGCTAGAATAATTGTACATTGAGACAAAGGAAATAATCAGAACTTTAAGAAACTACTGGACCCTGCTTCTGAACCGACATTAATTATAAGATATCAGAAACATCACTGTGGTCCTCCAGGTAAAGTAGAGGCTTATGGAGATCAGGTGATCAATGGAGTTTCAGCTTGGGTCCAACTCCAAGTGGGTGCAGTTGGAACTCTGAAACCATCCTGTGGTCATTTTCCCCATTCTAAAATGCGTAATTGGAATGGACACACCGAGCAGATAGTGGAATCCTCACATTAGTTCCCTAACCTACAGAGTGGTGGGAAAAGTCAAATAGAAGCCATTACAGCTTTCTCTACCTAAAAAACAGTCAACCAAAGATAATACTACATCTCTGGAGGAATTCCATAGATTTAGTGTCACCATCAGAAACTGAGAGACTCAGGGGTAGCAATTCACAGTACATTCTCAGTAAACTCTCTTATTTGTTCTGTGCAAAAGACAGATAGGTCTTAGAGAATGACAACGGCTTATCACAAGCTTAACCAAGCGGTGACTCTAATTACACCTGCTTTACCAGATGCGGTTCTGTTGCTTGAGCACATTAACACATTTTCTGGTACCGGGTATGCAGCTATTGATCTGGCAAATGGCTTTTTCTCCATCCCTGTCTCTAAGGCCCACCAGAAGCAGTTTGCTTTCAGTTGTCAAGGCCAGCAATACACCCTCGCTGTCCTTCTTAAGGGGTATGTCAACTCTCCAGCCCTATGCCATAATTTAATTCACAGGGATCTTGATCATCTTTTCCTTGCACGAAATATCACACTGGTCCATTACACTGATGATATTAGGCTGAATGGACCTAGTGAGCATGAAGTAGCAATTACTTTGGGCTTATTGATAAGACATTTGCATGGCAGAGGGTGGGAAATAAATCAAAAATTCAAGGGCCTTCTACTTCAGTGAAGTTTCTAGGGATCCGGTGATATGGGACACGTCCTTCTAAGGTGAAGGATAAGTTGCTGCATCTGGCCACTCCTAGAGCCAAGAAAGGCATAATGCCTAGTAGGCCTACTTGGATTTTGGAGGTAAGACATTACTTACATGGGTGTGTTACTCTGGCTCATACCAAGTGACCTAGAAAGTTGCTGGTTTTGAGTGAGGCCCAGAACAAGGGAAGGATCTACAACAGGTCCAGGCTGCTCTGTCACTTGGGTTATATGATCCAGCAGATACAATAGTACCTGAGGTGTCAGTAGCAGATACAGATGCTGTTTGGTGGTTTTGGCAGGCCCCCTTAGGTGATCTCAAGGGACGCCCTTAGAACTTTGCAGCAAGGCCCTGCCGTTATCCACAAATAATTACTCTCCCTTTGAGGGACAGCTCATGGCCTGCTCCTGGGCCTCAGTAGAAACTGAACGCTTGACCATGGGTCACCAACTTATCATGTAACCTGAGCTGCCTATCATAAACCAGGTATTATCTTACCCACCAAGCTATAAAGTTGGGAACACACAGCAGCATTCCATCATCAAATGGAAGTGGTTTTGTGAATACCAGTCAGCCTCTTTCCCCAACCACCCCTGTTATTGCCCAATGGGCTCATGAACAAAGTAGCCATAGTGGTAGGAATAGAGGTTATGCATGGGCTCAGCAACATGGACTTTCACTCACCAAGGCCATCCTGGCTATAAGCACTGCTGAGTGTCCAATCCATCAGCAGTAGAGACCAACACTGAGTCCCTCATACAGTATTATTCCCTGGGGTGATTAGCCAGTTACCTGGTGGCAGATTAATTACACTGGACCACCTCCCATCATGGATGGGGTAGTGTTTTGTCCTTACTGGAAAAAAGACACTCTGGATATGGATTTGCCTTCTCTGCACAAAATGCTTCTGCCAAAACTACCATTCATCAACTTACAGCCCGCCTTATCTACCACTATGGTATTCCACACAGGGTTGCCTTTGACCAGGGAAATCTCTTCACAGTCAAACACTTGTGGCAGTGGACCCATACTTATCCTGAGATCCACTGGTCTTACCACGTCCCTCATTACTCTGAAGCAGTAGGCTTGATAGAACAGTGGAAGGGCCTATTAAAGTTGCAGTTACAGCACCAGCCAAATGATAATAGTGTGCAGAGCTGGGGCAATGTTCTCCCAAAGGCTGCATATGCTTTGAATCAGTGTCAAAGGTATGGCATAGTCAAGATTTATGGTCCAGGAATCGAAGCGATAAATGAGAATGACACAACTCGCCATTATCCCTAGTGACCCAGTAGCAAATTTTTTGTATCCTATTGCTGCACCTTTACACAAGAGAGAGAAATGCTGCTACCAGAAGACATAACAATAATTTTATGGAACTGGAAGTTAAGACTGCCACCCAGCCACTTTGGGGTCCTCAGGCCTTTGAGTTAAAAAGTTAAGAAAGAAGTAACAGTGTTGGCTGGGGTGATTGATCCAGACTACAAAGAAGAAATTGAACTACTGATCAATGGAGGTAAGGAAGAGTATGTATGGAATATAGGAAATTCCTTAGGTCATATTTTTGTTTTACCATACTCTGTGATTAAGATCAATGGGAAACTGTAACAACCCAATCCAGGAAGGACTACAAATGACTCAGACCCTTCAGGAACAAAGGTTTTGGTCACCCCACTAGGTAAATAATCACAACTAATTAAGGTGCTTGCTGAAGACACAGGGAATACAAAGTAAGTAGTGGAAGAAGGTAATTATAAATACCCATTACAACCAGGTGCACCAGTTATGGAAACAAGGACTGCAATTGCCATGAGCATTTCTTCCCTATTTTGTTAAGAATACATTGAGTGTGTGTGTGTGCGTGTAGCACGTATCTTGTTTTTCTTTCTCCCTTATTCCTTCAATATCTAACATAAGATTTATTACTATTATTAACCTTATATCATAGTATTTAAGCTATAGGATCTCAGGAGAAGAGTAAACATTACCCAAGGTCTTTCTTTACCTCCTCTTCTTGAGAAGGGATTAGTGCATTCTGGGCTGCTCACATGGTGGTTCTGTCATATTAGGTGAAACTATTTACCTTACTATTGTCTTTTCTTGGAGATTAAGTGTGGTCTAAGGAATGAATATGGGTACCAATTTGATAGGAGTTGGAAATGTTCTAATTGACTTTAGGTGTTAACTTGACTGAATTAAGTAATACTTAGAGACTTGGTAAAGCATTATTTCTGGGTGTGTCTGTAAAGGTGTGTCTAGAGGAAATAGGTGTGTTAGTCGGTGGACTGAGTGGGGAAGATCTGCCCTTGATGTGGGCAGGCACTATCCCATCCACTGTTCACCCAAATGGAACAAGAAAGCAGGGAAAATGTGATTTTTTTTTTTTCATCTCTCTTTCTCTCTCTCTTGAAATCAGAAAATTCTTATTCTTCTGTCCTTGAATATCAGAACTTCAGGTTTTCTGGCCTTTTGATTTCAAGACTTAACACCAGCAGTCCCTTTGGTTCTCCAGATTCTCAGGCTTTCAGTACCACACCGTAATTACACCATTAGCTCCCTGGTTCTGAGGTTTATAGACTTGGATGAGCCACACAACTGGCAACCTAGGATCTCCAGCTTACAGATGTCCTGTGGTGAGACTTCTCGGCCTCCATAATCACATGAGGAAATTTTCCTGTTATAGTGCCCATTTATGTAGAGGACTATCTGCTTTTACAACTGAGCAGGCCATTCCCCCCTTAACATTATAGTCCCGCTCTTGCAAACGAAGCTGGGCATTCCTCCTCTGCAAACAGGGAGGACAAAGGAGCCTACAAGACTGGCCTCAGTTGCAAATAGCAGACCCTGGGGGCTTGTTTATATGTAAACATCTTGGAAATTCAGAAAGTCAGGGAAAGATCAGAGAAACAACAATGTGTCTGGCGACTTGCTAACATTCCACAAACGACGGTATAAAATAAAGCAGAGCGTGTCGTTCGGGGCGGCCACCATGTTTGTCTTGTCTTGTGTTGTCTTGTGTGTTCATTCCTTTGTTCAGGAAACATGCGGACCCCAACACATTTATCTATCTATCTATCTGTCATCTGTCTATCATCTTATCAGGTCTGTCTCTCTGGAGAATCCTGATATAACAAAAAGCTAGAGGTCAATACTTTTTTTTTTTCAAAATTCTGGCTTGTTTCTTCACATCATGATGGCTGTCCTCTTCCTCTTACTTAAAATATGTTTCAAGGTCCCTCCACTGGAAGTTCAGTAAGGTGCTTTGTCTTTAAAGAAAAACTCCCTTAAGGATATTGCTCTGTCTCTGCTTAACTAAAAGTACCTTCATCATAAACTGAAGTAATGACCATCCATGATCATTATTCTGTGGATGGCAATACAGCCACTCCCAAAACAGCAGTTCTTTTTGTTTCAGGCTATTTTTTCCAATTCATTGATTTCACTGGAATAGTCTTATACCTGTGAATTCACATATTCACCTTCCATTCATTGCAGAAAGTTGATAAGATCCAGGAGAACTAGATAACCAAGATTCTATATTTCTTTCTAAACTATCAGTAACTTCCAGAAGCCAAAATGTTGAGTCGATCTTATAATGTAAAGTGTTATCTAAAAGAAAGCACAAGTATTTCTCCAAATGCTGTTCCATATCACCAGATTTCAAGAATTATCAGGGATTTCTCCTAATAGAGCACTTACCACACTGCACCTCAATGAGATCTTTGCTTAGTTGTCTTTTCGAGACAAACTTAGCCCCACTAGTTCAAAGATAGAAACTTATTTATCTTTGTAGTTCGAAAAGCTAGCACAATGTCTTGCCCACAGTGGACACTTACTCAACATGTGTGTAATAAAAGAATGAGTGAGTGGAACACCAAATTTATCCAGGCATTAAGTCTTAAATGAGCACCTCCAATTTGCTATGCAGTAGATATGACAATAGAGGACAATGAGGAATATGACAATTTGAGCTCCTGACCTATATTTTAGTGAAGTATACAGAAATTAAACAAATAAGTAAACAAATTCCGTATTTTCAGGTAATAACAATGACATATTAATAGAGCACTTACCATGTTCCAGTAACTTTTCTAATTGTTTCCAATTTATAAGTTAATTTCACCATGCAACTCCCCCGATAGAGGGTAGTATCCCCAGATAGATGCTATCATTACAACAACTTTACAAAGAAAAAAAGCTAAGAGCATAAAAATTACATAATTGGTCAGGGTTTTGAAAGCTATTAAGTGGTTGAATTGGCATATTCTTGCAGGTAAAAAAATATATATATAGTGACATGGTAAGCCGTCTGAGGTTATAAATGGAGGAGAGAAACAATCTGATTTACATCATTTATAATATATTACATAGATTATATCTGATTATATTGTTCATTTATATTGCTGGGTAAGGAAGTGAGGTAACAAAGACAGAGGTGGGAGACCACTGCAGAATTCACACTGGATCACACTGGAAATCACAATGATTTGAATCAAGATGTTAGGAGTGGCTATGGTAAAAAATGATCAGATTTCAGATACAGGGGATCCCTGACTCATGATGGTTTGACTTACAATTTTTTGATTTTACGATGGGTTTATCAGGAAGTAGCCTCATAGTAAGTTGAGGAGCATCTGAACTTACAATGGTTTGACTTATAATTTTTCAACTGTAATGTGGTTTTGTTGAGGTAGTAAATGCTTTTTGACATTGATATGTTCAACTTACAATGGTTATATCAGGACATAACCCCCTAGTATGTTGAGGAGCATCTGTATATCTGAGAGGTGAAACAAGAGAATTTCCAGATGGATCTAGAAGTGTTATCAATAAGAGAAAAAATCAAGGCTAACTTATAGTTCTTAGGGCTAAGCACCTCTAGAATTTTCAGAAATGGGGAATTAAGATGAAAAAATAAAATTAGAATGAATAAAACAGAGTTCCATTTTAAACATTCTGAATTTGAGAAAACAAATAAATGCCCAAATGAAACTGTTTAATAAATGATTAAAAATATAATTGGGAATCAGAGTCTAGACAGTAAATATAAAATTGGAATTTGTTAGCATATGAATGATATGTAAGACCTTGGGATTAGATACAGTTCCCTGGGAAGCAAAGGCAGATGAAGAAGTGGGGTGTGGGCTGAGGACTGAGCCTTGTTGCCAGAAATAGAAAGTGGAGCCTGAAGTGGAAATGAAGAAAGCCAGGCCAGTTAGGCAGGAGGACTTTCAGTAGAGAGCAGTCACAAACAACAAATGAAAGAAAAATTATTTTGGAAAGAAATATGGTGGGCTAGATATCTTTTTATATCCTCTACCAAAAACAACTAGAAGTGAAAGATACAATATAAACCCATAAACTAGTATTATAACGATGTACACACACACACACACACACACACATATTCTTCAAGGTTTTGAGACCAGACAATATCTAAAAATGACTAAAATTTAAGAAAAGCAAGAACAAAGAAAGGTAAATGGAAACACAAAACTGCTTTGCCCTGAGGGATTTTGTACAACATGGTAAATATGAACCTAAGGTTTTGTCATGAGGAACAAAGCCCTAGCTCTGCTAAAGCAATGATGCCTAGTAGAACAATTTCAACACCCATAAAGCTGGAATCCCAAAGTGTTCCACAAAAGTTTGATGCAAAAGTAAATTCTCCCCAGTCATTTGTTCCCCTTCAGGAGAGACAGCACTGAACAGATCAAAATAAAAAATAAAATCCTAAGAGACATAACCATAAACCAACTCATAAATATTTATAGCACAGTTCACATTAATTAAGTCATGGTAGTTTAGCCCAATTATGAAGTTAACTGAACAACCGAAATGCAGATCAGGATTAATTACCCAGAATGGAGCACAGAGAGACAATGAGATGGAAAATATGACAAAAGAGATTAAGAGGCATGAAGAATTGAATGAAAAGTTTCTATCAGACAAATAATCATATTTATAGAAGTAAAGAGGTGAAACTAGTGCAGAAAAAATGATTGAAGAGCTGAGAGTTCAGACAGTTTATGGTTGATGAAAAATAGCTATCCACAAATTTAACAAATCTGGTGAAAGTCATTAAGTATAAATAAAAAGAAACCCACATCTGAACACATTGTCATGAAAATGCAGATTCAGAAGGAGAGAAGGGGAGGGAGAGAGAGAAAGAGAAAGCAGCTAGAGAGAAGTGGTATTACTTTCAAAGAAGCGGCATTTGTAAGTGACAGATGACACATTAAGAACAACAGTGTAAGACAGTGGACAGTGGAATCTCTTCAAGTGTCCTAAAAGAAAACTACTAATCAAAATTATTATATCCAAAAATTTTGTTCAAAAGTGAGACAAACTAGATACATATTCAAGCAAGCTAAAACTTGTAGCAGAGCCTAGCTAAAGAAAATTATTTACAGGCGTAGATGTCAGGCAGAAGAAAAATGATTACCAATGGACAGCTTAAAATACAAGAAGAAATAAAGAGCAAAGACACGATCAAAATGTAGGTAAATCTAGCTTAATGTTGACGTAAATTGATAATTGCAAAATGTTGTATTTTAAAAGTGAAATTAAAAATAGAATACACAACAATGACAAAAAATACGTACCTTGAGAAAGTAGCATATTAAGTAACCATTCACTAGCTGGTTCTTCCAACATGAGAGGGCATGGCGTCAGGAAATTTCTAGAGGTCAAGAAAATGAGAAGAATATGCTGAGTAAAGAAACAAAAACAAACCGAGAAGTGTTACAGAAGGCACCCTAAAAAACAACTAGTCCAAAACGTTCATTTACAGAGTGGGAAAATGAGAGCCAGAGAGAGAGAAAAAACAAAAGTGGCTTAGTTTGCCTAGTGTGGATTAGCCTGAAGGGACAGAGCATGGTCTAGTGCTCTTCTCTTCTGTGTCACCACATCTTCGTGATTGAACCCAATGCCAGCCAAACTCAAGGTACAGTTTGGATGTTAGTTCAATTAAACTCATCATTGATTTTCAAAATGTAAGAGAGTTAAAAATCCAAGAGCACAGCTCTCACTTAGGCTCGTTGGTTCTCCCTGCTTTCAGCTCTGATTTGTACAAGTGAAAAATGAAAATTCCTGATAAAGCTGTGACTACAAAGTGCATCCTTATTTTACCCATCTTCTGAATGTCAAGTAAGATCCTCAGACCAATAGGGAGAGGGGCAAAAGAGAAAGGACTTGACTTTTCAAGCACTTCCCACCCTCGCCTTATTCCTTTCCCTAAAGCTGCCTCAGCTTCCCCAAACAATATTTTATTTGTGTCAGCAGCAGCTCTGCACAGTACACTTAATGCAAAAACTGAACTTGTTCCTTCATCAACACCAGCTTTCAAATTATTTTTATAAGAGGATTGAACATTAAGCAGCCATATCTGAGGAAGTGACTCCTTTAACTTTAGAAGCAGAAATACATTGAACATTTTCCTAACTTTTAAAACATGTCAAGGGCATAAATCAAAATATACCAAATTGCCTCCAGGATAAATGAACATGTCTTTAACACAAATGCCTTGGTAATTCTGTAGGTAAGAGGTCATTTTCTCCAGAAATGTTCAGAATGGGTATATTTCCTTTAAAATGTTTTACAAAAAAGAACCCTTACATTTCATGCTGGGTGGCTGACAATTCTAGGGCTGAGAAAAACAAAATTAAAATGGAGCCAGGAAGAGGTTATTTAAGAGGTTTCCAACAAGGGTTGCTGAGCTCTTAAAAAATAAAATAAAAGTAGCAATGTACTCCCAGCATTTGGAACTTTCAACACTGCCTTATACTTAGAAAATAGTTAGATTTTCTTTATATTCTAAATTTTTTGGCAGTTTTGACAGCAACAGCTCTGATACTCATGAAGATAGTCTGTCTCTTTGTACATATACTGGATAAACCCCTTGTTTACACTGAATGATACCTCTTCCTGAAGTGATTTCTTTTGAAACCTAGATGACCTGAAACAGAAAAGAGAGATAGCTAACGCTGCACCTAAAAACAGGGATAACCCATACTAGTCTAGAGGTTTTAATCTGTACATAAAGAAATTAAAAGATGAAAAGGTTTGCCCCAGGTCATGCCCTTACCTAGTTGAGAAACTCAAAGCAAGACTTGGCTTTCTTGAAGCTCAGTGATCCTGTTTTCACCATCACCTTTTGGATCACAACTACAATAAAAAAAAAATTATACTCAAACCTGAGGGAAAATTTGTTCTGTTTTTGAGACATAATATGCTTTCCTTCTTTCTTATATTTTCTCTCTCTTATTTTCTCATTCAGAAAGTAGGTCATAAAAATTTTGTTCTCTGGACAGCCAGGGATTCTTGAGGGTATTTTGCTGCAACTTTATTTTAAAACACGAAGAAGCAAACAGAAAGAAAATTACATTTTTGGGGGTGGGGACATTAAAGTTAAAAGAATCAAATAGGAATGATAGAAAAAAAAACTGATATGTGTGGCTACATTTTTCCTCCAATAAACATTTTAAGGGCCAAATGGCAATTTCTGTAAACCAGAGTTTATTATAAGAGAAGAATCTCATCCCAAACAACTTTCAGTTTCAGCTGTGGAGCAGAGAGCTTCTGCCTTAATAAAGGACAGTTGAGGTTGAGTATGCTTCAATTACAGTTACCTCCAAACAAAAAACCTGGTACATCAGGCTCATTAACTCATGGAGAAAAGAGTGGTTATGGTAGTTCCACCAAACAAGACAATTCATATGTGAAATAAAAGTGATTAAATGATATCTCCAAGTCAGACACTAAAACATGGGCCTGCTGTATTATTTTAGAAGTTGGCAGTGATGTGCGATAACTCAAGACTATTTTATGACATGATGTATTTATGGCTTTGAACCCTGTGCAAGGATTTCTAGTTAGTCAGTATTTCATTGGAATACTGTTCTCAGGTGAGAAAAGAAAGAGGCCATTTTTATATGATGTTCCACCCCAAGAGTTATCTTACTTCAAACTGTCTTTAGTGGAAATTAGGAAACTTTGAGATTAAGTCCATACCTAAGTAAGCTTGAAATCCAAGAGAGTAAAAATGAATAACTTAAGAATTTTTTCCCTTTAAATATCTACATAACTAAAGCAAGGGATATCAGAAGTTAGTTAGGCAGTTGCTTCAATTTTCTATTTGACTTGGCTGTGTAGATGAGTCCTAAGTACAGTTTGATGGACTATGCAAATATCTTAATATTATAATATTAATGTGTGTCCTGCCAATGAGTGTTTTTTCTTTTTTATTTTAAGTTCTGGGATACATCTGCAGAACATGCAGGTTTGTTACAGAGGTATACATGTGCCATGGTGTTTGGCTGCACCTATCAACCCATCATCTAGGTTTTAAGCCCTGCATGCATTAAGTATTTGTTCTATTGCTCTCCCTCTCCTTGCCCTCCACCCACCAAAAGACCCTAGTGTGTGATGTTCCCTATGTTTATTGCAGCACTATTTATGATAGCAAAGACTTGAAACCAACCCAAATGCCCATCAATGATAGGCTGGATAAATGATAGACAGGCTTAAGCAATAGCTTGTATCTGAGCTATGTTATTCTTGTGGTAGCAGAGAAAAAAAAATAAAACCAATGGCACACTCACATGATAGCGCTTAAAGCAAGTCACATGATTAAGCCTGACTCTAAAGGAGAAGAAAAGATAATACTCTTGCAGGAGAGCAGCAGATAATTGAAAGAAATATACAATCTGCCACAGATCATTTTCTGCATCATAAATATACATTTTCTTCCCTTACATCCCTAAAATATATTCATTCATTCTCCCCTGAAAAAAAAAGACATAAAGTCTCATATAATTGCAGTATAAGACTCAAATCCTATGACTTTCTCTTCTCTTGGAAACCTCTGAACTAAAGAGACAAGTTGTATGCTCCTCATACATCCAACAGACAATGTAGAAGAGGAGAGGGACAGAAAAATTGCAATAAACAACCCTCTACGGAAAGAATTGGAGGCACCCACAATCACTTGTCTAAAACAATTCTTAAATCATGCTGGACAGTTGTCTAAAACAATTCTGAAATCATGTTGCAAAAACCAACTATTCTAGGGTTGGGGGATGATGAGCCCCCAGTGGGAGTCTTGGCTCTTCTCTCTGGTAATCCCTTAATTTTTTATTATCCTTGATTCCAAACGAAGACAATACTAGAGACTTAATAAAAGGCTGAAAAACCTAATCAGTCTGCTCTCTACTTTGTAGAATACTGAAGCTCCAAAGATTATAATAAGTTTTAAACATTCACAGACTCATTGAATCAAAACAGGGGATTCTTTTGGCTATATGACATTCTCGAAGCACTATGTGACATTCTCGAAGCACGAACTGACTTCTTGTTCATTTGAATCTATTCAATTCTAAATTCAAAAAGCCGCACCTATGTTTATTTTTCAGATTGGCCTTGTTCTGTCTCTCTAGACTTAAACTCAGGCACCTTGAGCTTATCCAACTTCTATGAGAGTGTAACCCTAGTCTATTTCCATGATCCATTTTGTCTAAATGAAAGTATTTACCAGGCATCATATCAATAAACAGGGAGACTTGTGGCTTCACCCTTGATTTGTTCTTTCCCTCCAGTCTGAGTTGTAATTGGCCCTTATTGCTCAAAATTTTTTTAGTATTATCTTTTATTAGATGAAAAACATGTTTTTTAAGTTTTTAATATTTTTGTGTTTTTAAGCCCTGCATGCATTTGTTCTGTTTTCAGTGTTAAAAGATGTTTAACACCTTACCCAAAAAGTAAGACTCTTCTTTAAATGTCATAGTTATACTTTTAAAACTTATAACTTGTAAAATAGATAACGATATTATAAAATTCTACTATAAATTCAGTGCATTAATTTATACTCATTTATCATCATGGAATCAAACATACATGTGCAAGATATAATTTATTTCTACAGAAAATACTTGATGAGCACACAAATTCAATAACCTATTTAATTAATGCCACAGCCTCTCAGGGGCTGATAGTGCACATTTGGGAACAATAAATCGAGTGAATGTTTTCTCCACATGCAAGAGTAAACTGTACCCAAGGAGAACTAATTTGCCCAATATTACACTGTTTTAATGGTAGAGCTTGTTCCTGGATCATGACACATAGTCTGATTTTCCTTCCATCAGCAGGACCACACTGCACTATGGTTATATATATAGAAATACATGACCATTGCTGCTATTATTTTGAAAAATATGAAATTGCCAGCAGTTGACTGTTTTTGATCTTCAGAAACTCCAACTGTATGTAGTTTAACCTAATACTGAAGTAATTTCTCCCATATGTTTTGGAGCTGTATTAGTCTGTTCTCACACTGCTATAAAGAAATACCTGAGATTTGGTAATTTATAAAGTAAAGAAGTTTAATTGGTTCATGGTTCTACAGGCTGCACAGGAAGCAGAAGCATTTCAGTTTCTTCTCATCTTCTGGGGAGGCCTCAGGAGACTTACAATCATGGCAGAAGGTGAAAGAAAAGCAGGTATGTCTTACATGGCCAAAGCAGGAGCGAGAGAAAGAAGGGGAGATACTACACTCTTTTAAACAAACAAATCTCACAAGAACTCTCTCACTATCAGTAGAGCAGCACCAAGGGGGAAATTCACCCCCACAATCCCATCACCTCCCATCAGGACCCACTTCCAACATTAGGGAATACAATTTGACATGAGATTTGGATGGGCACACAGATCTAAACCATAACAGGAACTTAGACCATTTTTTCTAGAGTCATACTTTCCAACATGTTATAGAAGTATTACACCTGAGTCTGATAATTCATGTGATTATTTTTATGGTATCCATATACAGGATTAAATTATATTGAACTGTATCACTATGTGGAGATACATCTCTGAAACTGGGAGCACCAAAAAAATTGAGAGCAGGTGAATCAGTGTTCTATATGGTCATTTATAACCTTTGTCTCTGTGGAAGAGTTTCTTGATTGTGATTTCTTACCTGAAATCAACACAGAATTAGAGATGTCTTGTTTATTTCTTTGTATTGGTTTTCTTAGCATTCTTTGCAGTGGCCGTGTTAGTAGGAAGACTTGGGTCTAGCGCACTCATCCCCCAGCCTATACTCACTCATGCCAACCAGGTATAACTACTAAACTAACAGTATGTTGGTTCACTCTTTAGAGAATAATCAAATAATTTTCTGCAAAGCTGGGGTGGGGGATTATAAATCTATCTACCTAGGGAGAGATACCAAGGTTAATGGTTTAATAGTCATGAGAGATTCCAGAAAGGGCAAGATGGCTGAGGATACATACAAGTATAGCAGCTCACCATTCACATAACAAATTGTAATACATTAAAAAGTCATGTAGTGGGAATTATTGCAATTATTTTTCAAGCCTTTTAGTTATGTCAATTAGAAAGTCTCAGCTTGATGAGTCTTTCTGCCATTAATATCCTAATATTGGTTAACAGTATTCCAGAAAAAAAAAAAAAAGAAAGCTAACTTGTAGGCTCTGTGGGTGACAGTACTGGCTTATCATTGTGTCATTTCATTTGTTTCAAAATTGATGTCTATTCGTGCCAAATAAGACTGATTTTTTGACTTGCATACAATGATATAACATTTGTTTAAAAATATATTTATTTAAATTTAAAAGGTAAACCAAATATTAAAGATGAGAAAATAATAAATTTGAGAAGCTTTTCTTAGACTACATCTCATACCCAGTGCTCAGCAGGTATAGTTTGCCTCCTAGGACACAGCTGGACATTTTGTAACAACATTTTAGTTGTAATAATACAGGTGTTTAGAAGGCAGAAATCAGGGTGACAGAAGTCTTGCAATCCGAGTAATATTTTTACTTCAAAAGAATGTTCCACTAGACATGTATAGAGATGAATCTTCTGTTTTGTTTTTGTAAATGTTTTTTAAAGTAAAATGCACATATTTTAATTACATAACCAAATACATTTTTACAAATGGAACCACCTGTGTAACCACTGCCCAGACCACTACATAGAGCATGCCCAACACTCTAGAAACATTCCAAGTTCTTTCTTCCCCCTAGAGTTAACCACTATTCTTATTTTTCTCACAACAGATTAGATTCCCTCTTTTAAATTTTTCAAATGGCATCATTCATTATGTATTCTATGGTGATTATTTTTTGTTTAACATTTTATCTGTGAGATTCACCCATGTTATTGCATGTAGCAGTGTGATTGGTCCATTTTCATTTTTATAGCATATTCTATATTACATAAATATACCATAAATCGCCATTCTAATAGTGATGGACACAATGACTTGCCTTCATTTAGGAATGCTATAAACATTTCTCCACATATTTTCTGTGAACATGTATGCTGCTTTCTGCTAAGTGTACATGCTTAGGAGTATAAGGCTGTTAGATCATGGAGTAGGCAAACATTCAACTGTAGTCAACCTTGCTCCATCATTTATACTCCCATCAGCAATGTATGAGAATTCTATTTTACTATATTCTCACTTGGTATTGTTAGGTTTGGGGTTCTGTTTAACCATTCTTATGGGTGGATACACTCAATTCTAAGTAATGCTCATTTACAGTAGTATGTTTGTAAGAATTTAATATTCACTGATTGTTTTTTCCTGGAATCCAACCATTACATAAATAAAGGGAAGACTGGATTCTATTATATTTTGAACTGCCAAGAGTTGTTCACTTAGATAGCAACATCACTTTTGGTCTTTGAGTCTGTAACAAAACCACCATCCCTGTATCAGCTTACATTTGCCACGTGCACAGCATTTCCATAGATAGAAATGACTACAGGAATGACTATTCATTTTGTATGCTAAGATCTATTCCTGAGTTTGCCTGAGGATTTATGTATTGAAAGATATTAGAAGTTCACCAAATTACTTTCCTTTTACTGTTCTTTTGTTAGGACATCTAAGACATTATAATTATTCTTTTAATTAGTGTGCAGTTATTTATACACACATATACACATATACGCATTTCAGGAAAGTGAAGAGGACTTTACACAATATTTCTTATTAAAAATAGCATGATTTGTGAAATGATGTGAAATTAAAGCTATATAGGAGAAAAAATCCTAGTGTTTTATACTACTGTAGGATGACTGTAATTAACAATAATATATGGTTTCAAATAGCCAGAAGGAGGATATTGAACATTCCCAACACAAACAAATGATACATGTTCAAGATGATGGATATGCTAATTACCTGATCTGATCACTATACATTGTATATATCAAAACATTACTATGTAACCCATAAATATGTACAATCATCATATATCGACTTTAAAAGTAAAAGAAAAAATGGTATGTTGATTTGATAGGGTTGAAATCTCTGCTCCAACCAATAAAACTGCTCCTTTGATTGTAAATCATTTGAAGGTAAAGAAGTGGGAGAAAACATGATATCCAAGGGAATCTTGTGAATTAATATTTTTTGGGGAAAAAAAATCCAGTCTAATGCTTATTTGTAAGACCCGATCCCTTCATCCATTTTCAGGCCTCAGCTGTCATCTGCCACATTTTTCATGGTCCCTTCCAAATCAGTCCAAAAGAGTACATGGCACTGTATGGACAGTGATTTAATAATTCCTCTGCAATTAGGGATAATTGTTACCCTTAGCCACTCACCAATCTGACTTGAAATACCACTATGAAACATTCATGTATATGCTGCCAAAATGACTATGTTCAGGGACAGCATTTTGTAAAAGTTGGAACTTGCTCTATTATAATTTCAAGACTTCCCATGAGATCATAGATAAAGGAGATATGAAGCCTCAATCCTGTCTATGTGACTCCTCTAGGAAAAACCCTGTCAAAACACTTTCTCTTTCAAAAAAAAATCATGTTAAATATTCTTAACTGACTTTAAATGGCTGCCCATGGAAAGTCTTCCTGGTATTACGCAGACAATATACATTGCAAGTAAATCTAATAGTCCCAGAAAAATGACAAATGATCCAAAGCCCTGGTAAGGATTTCGTTAATTTGATTATTATGGCTGGGTAATGTTTATGCAGGCATATGTCTGACTGAGTAAAACAGTGAAAAGGTGGAAACCTAGACTGGAAATTTCCAGCAAGAGAAAGAGAGATCAAGAGGAATCATTGTAAATGAAACTGATGCTACGGCCATAGAAGTACGTTGATCGCCTGAAGTCATGCTGTTTTCTTAATACGTAAAGCCTCAGTTGTACAGAATGAAAGTAACTCCCTCAGTTGTGCAGAATGAAATTAACCCCAAAACCTTCAATTTGACTAGGACTTGTAATATCTAATTTTAGAGAAAAATAGTTGAATTACAAAATAAACAAAAAGGAACAATTAACAGAGATTTTTTTGCCCATGACAAGAAACAAGAAATCAGGAGGCATACTTACCAAATGTATGCATAACACCGCTAAAATACTATATACCAGAATTGGGATCCAAGGTGCTTCTGACAAGCTGAATCTCTGGACCAGTGGTTCATAACCCTGGCTGTACCTTATTATCAGCTGGGGAGCTTTAAAAGACCAACTATGCCTGGGACCTACCCTCAGAAGTTCTAATTTAATTAATCTGGGTTAGGGCCCAGGCATCAGTAGTTTTCAAATGCTCCCCAGGTGATTTTAAAGTGTAGTCAGGGTTGAGACCACTGCTTTATAGCATGTCGAGGTTCGCTTTTATAAAGGGTCTAATGCTATGACTGTCGGAAGTAAGTGATGGACAGGCAACTGAGAGAAATTAACACGATACAGGACACAACTGCTGTCTTAGATTGGAAAGAAGATTCAGACACAGCCAAAATCCACAGGTAATAGTGATGGATAACATCACTGAGTGTTTTTGGTTGTTGTTTTTTTTGCTTTTTGAGATTGAGTCTCGCTCTGTCCCCCAGGCTGGAGTGCAGTGGTGTGATCTCAGCTCACTGCAAGCTCCGCCTCCCGGGTTCACGCCATTCTCCTGCCTGAGCCTCCCTAGTAGCTGGGACTACAGGCGCCCGCCACCGCGCCTGGCTAATTTTTTTGTATTATTGGTAGAGATGGGGTTTCACCGTGTTAGCAGGATAGGCAGGATGGTCTCAGTCTCCTGACCTTGTGATACACCCACGTCAGCCTCCCAAAGTGCTGGGATTACAGGCGTAAGCCACCGCACCCGGCCCATCATTGAGTGTTTTTCACAAGCCATACACTGGGCCAAGGTGAAAAACCATGGAATAGTAAGCTCCCATTTGCATTAAAAAAAAAAAAAAAAGCCAAGCATGGTGGCTCATGCCTGTAATCCTAGCACAATGGGAGGCCAACATGGGCGGATCACTTGGGGTCAGGAGTTTGAGACTAGCCTGGCCAACATGGTGAAATCTTGTCTCTACTAAAAATACAAAGATTAGCTGGACATAGTGACCTGTCCCTGTAATCCCAGCTATGCCTGAGGCTGAGGCACGAGACAGGAGAACTGCTTGAACCTGGGAGACAGAGATTGCAGGGGGAGGCTGCAGTGAGCCTAGATCGCGCCACCGCACTCTAGCCTGGGCAACAGAGCAAGACTCCATCTTGAAAAAAAAAAAAAAAAGGATAGATAGATGATACATAGATGCATGAATACACATGGAACGTTTGGTGAAGGATGCCTAAGAAAGTAAATGATGGTTACCTCTGGAATGTAGGGTAAGAGGAAGATTCATTTTTATTTTATAATTGTATAATAATCTGAACTTTTATTTTTACTATATATGTTGTAATGATTTTTAAATATTATTTATGCCTCCCAATTCGTTCCATCTGTTTTATATTTTTCTGACAAAAACAGGATTATTTTTAGACAATGCCCTTTGTCCATTGCTCATTCCTTATACATATCTAAAGTGAGTTCTGCTAATTATCCCTGATACTTTGAACTGACATTGAGATTGGGACTTGCTGAAGATAAGGCCAATCCAAAATGTTCTAACTGGGAATATTTTCCCAAAGAAAATTCAAGCTTGGGAGTGGGCTACCTAGGGCAGAGTTATAGATACCTTGGGGCTGTCCAGTTATACTGTATGTATGTGGGGTTGGTGGACGGGCTAGAGAGAAGCCTATGACTGCTGTGAGGTGAGATGATAGGGATAAAATAGAATTGCCATTAGCTTGCAAACCCTCTCTTTCTGTAGCTCCCTTGGGTTACCAAAGCTCTATCAAACTTTCAGCTCTCTAGCCCATTGATCAAGTTCACCTTTGATGTTTTTGTTAAACATACATCCCTAGAGCAGAAATGTAGGCAATACTAGCGGTGGAAGAAGAACAGACTGCCCAGCCTCTCCCTCCAACCTCCTTACTCCTTCACTTACCCACCAGCAAAACTACCTTTCCTTTCATAGAGTAGAAAAAGCACCAGTCCAGGGAATAAGAACACCTGGGATCTACTGCTAATTTTATTGTGTGGTTGCATAACCTTAGGCTACACACTTTACCTGTGAAAGGAGGACACTTAGAAGGATGAATTCCAACTTTTCACCTGTGTTCCACATCTTTAGATGATGCTTATATTTAGTAGATCATTAGCCTTTATAATGGCTGATACTATGTTCCCAACTTCAGTCTACTTGAAATCAGTGGCTTATGAAATCTAGACCCAGAAGAGAAAAATAATGTAGAGTCCCATGTAATGCAGGCACCAAATAGCACCTTATGAATGGCTTTCTGCACTCATCCACTAGACAATCAATTCTTCTTCTCAGTTGTCCACCAGGCCTGGAGAGGTAGAAACACAAACCATTACAATTGATGCATTGCCACAATAAAATATGGTGTTGTATTCCACATACTGAATGTTCTTCTTATATTTAAAGGTTTTATAGGTGCCTGTTCAGATTTATCTGAATTCAGAAAATATAATAAACAAAACTGCAGAAATATGTAAGCTGCCTTGGGATCCTCACTTCATATTCTATTAGTAAAGTGTAAAGGAGAAATCAAGCCCTTTCAAACAAAAAGTCTTAATCGTTTTGAAATTTTCTTTCTAACATGACAGCTATAACTTAGATTAAAAAGTGTGTGAGAAAGAATCATGTTAATGACTTGACTAGAAGAGGGATAGTTTATTGAAGAGATGATTAGTATAAATAAATCAATTTTATTCTTGAGAAAAACAGATACCAATAAATTCATGTTCATGCATTTTAACAAAATTGTGTATTAAGCATTTTCACAAGAAACATCATTACCAATTAAATGGATTTCAGTTCCCAGAATTTTATCAGAAGTTATCATCTGATCCAAAGGAGAAAATACTAAAATGGAATCAAAGGAAAAATCACATTGTGATCTACAACTCATATTTTCTGATCAGACTTACAAATCCAGCTAAAGTGTTTAATCAATATAGAGCACTTAAAAATGATGTCAGTTATAGAATGCTTTTACCTGAAAGCAGTGCTTAAGCTAATTTCCTGTTAAAAAAATAAAGTAAAATTTTTTTTAAAAAACCTTCTCTTTAGCATATATTTCTCTAAATTGAATCTAATGCCTAAGACATTGCATCAAATTTAACCTGCTTCTCTAATTCTTATTGAAGAAGCTGCATAAAATACAAGAATAAATATTCAAATACATAGCTGCCTACGTACTTACAGGCTGATTTGTGGGACTTTGAACAGACAGGGCCTCTGTCTTTGCATTTAGATGCCCATATTTCTCTTGGACTTATCGGAGGTAACCAGCAGCTGCTGGGAATACCTCAGTTATTTTCCAGGTGTATGGCACTGAATCAAGAGCATTCACTTTCCTCTATGTTGATGTTTAGAAATTAGGCCACTTTCGTTCAAATATAGAAAAGTGAGAAGGCTTCTGGCCTAAGTCAGTGACATCATGAAGGGTACAAATAGAGTAGAAACAAATCGAGTCACTAAAACCTGGACTTATCGGCTTTAAGGTCATCCCTTAAAGTTGAAAAATGTCAGTTAGAATGACTAAAAGAAAGTACAGCTTTGAATAGTCAATAGCAAGTATACCAGGCTGATGGGTCTAATAAGAAAAATAATAGAGTTTCTATAGGCATTTAGATTAATCTATTGATGATTTAGCCACAAAGTAGTTATTAGGGAAAATTTGTGATTTTTTTTTTTTTACATCAGTATCAGTAGTTGTATCGGGTACTTGACATGAGAGGTTTTCCTTTATTTCTCACAAATCTCTGAACAAGTATTTCTATCTTTAGTTTACAAATAATGTGAAGGTCAAAAGGTTAAGTAACTTGCACTAGGTCATATGGTAAGTAATAGAGCTAGGATTTGAACCGAATTCAATCTGGTTCCAGAGCCCATAAGCTTTCTTTTCAGTTAGTCTGCCACTTAAAGAGAAGAGACATCTCTGAAACACAAAATACTTTTTGGGACCACTATCAGATACAATTATCTATGGCTGCAATGAACCACAAAACCTTGTTATCTTCAAATAATAAATATGTATTGTTGCCCACCAATCTTTGGGTCAGGTAGGCAACTTTACTGGTCTTGGCTAGACTTGGCTAAGGTAATCCTGTCTCATTGTATGTCTGTGGTCAACTAGCAGGGAGACTGATTTGTCTAGAATTTTCTCAGCTAGGATAATTTATCTCTTTTCCACATGGTCATTTATCTTTCCATAGGCTTGCCTGGGAATGCTTTTATGACAAAGAGTTATAAGAAGGAGAATGGAAGCAGGTAAGGCCTCTGGACACCTAGGTATGGAACAGACACACTGATACTTCTGCAATATTTTATTGTCAAAGGCAAGTCAAAAAGCCAAATCACATTCAAAGGAGGAGGATAAAGATTCTACCTTTGGGCTGGGCACGGTGACTTACGCCTGAAATCCCAGCACATTGGGAGGCCGCGGCAGGTGGATCACCTGAGGTCAGGAGTTCGAGACCAGCCTGGCCAACATAGCAAAACCTCATCTCTACTAAAAATACAAAAATTAGCTGAGTATAGTGGCAGGTGACTGTAATCCCAGCTACTCGGGAGGCTGAGGCATGAGAATCGCTTGAATCTGGGAGGCAGAGGTTGCAGTGAGCCGAAATGGCACCATTGCACTCCAGCCTGGGTGACAAAAGCGAAACTCCATCTCAAAAAACAAACAAAAAAATTCTACCTTTGTATAGGAAGAGCTGCAAAGACACATAGCAAAGGGCATGTAAAAAAGCAATGAACAATTAGAGCCACTTTTGCAATTAATCTACCACAGAGATAAAAAAAAAAAAAAAAGCAATGTAAACCAGCACTGTTTTCTCATCTATTTGTTTACTCATTCAATAAATAGTAATTGATTCTTACTACAGCTAAGGCATCTTACCAGTACTAAGAATTCCATAAAACAGATAAAAATTCCAAAAGGAAGACAGGCAGTATGCAAAATAAATACTTAAAATTGTTAGTGTATGCATTAGTCAACTCAGACTTCCGTGAACAAAGTCCAATAGACTGAGTCATTTAAACCTAGAAACTTATTTTCTCACAGTTCTGGAGGCTGGAAATCCAAGATCAAGGTGTCAGCAGGTTTAGTTTCTGGGGAGCCTCTCTTCTTGGCTCACAGATGGTCGTCTTATCGACTGTGTCCTCACGTGTTGTTCTCTGTGTGTGTGCTCCTGGTATCTCTCCCTCTTCCTATGAGGACAGCAATTATATAGAATCACACACTTATGACCTTATTTAAACTTAGTTATCTCTTTAAAGTCCTATCGTTAACATTGGGGATTAGACCTTCAGCATATGAATTTGGCAGGTAGAGGACACAATTCAGTCCATACAGTATATTAGATAATAAAATATCACTAAGAGAAAAACACAGGATGTGAGATGAAAACTGTTGGCTGTGGAAAACTTTATATAGAATAGCCAGGGGATACCTCACTGAGAACATGACATTTGAAGGGTGGATCTGGTTATGTGACTATCAGAGAAGAACATTTCAGGCAGAGGAAACAGTAATTTAACAAGCTTCAAAGAGTCCCCAGGGCAGTGTCTGCCTGGTTTACATAGAGGCATAGCAGGAAAGGCCTGATGATGGAGAGAGCATTAGAGTGTGGGGTGAAGCTTAAAGTGATCCAGATCAGACAGACCATAGTGAGGATTTGGCTTTTACTCAGAAATGCAATGAATAATCATTAGAAGCTGGAGAGCAGAAGATTTAAACAACCTGATTCATGCTTCCTGACTTAACAAAATAGATGGTTGAGAGTAACCTAGGTGAACAGTTAGGAGCTGTGGTACTGGTGAGGTTGGTGAAAATGAAATGCATTCTAGTTATATTTAGAACCTAGCCCTACAGGCTGTGCTGACAGAGCAGGTGTGGGTTGTGATAGAAATAGATGTTGCTATGGTTTGAATGTCTCCCAAAGTTTATGTGTTAAAAACATAATCCCCAATGGAACAATGTGGAAAGGTGGGATTTTAAAGAGGTAATTAGGTCGTGAGGGCTCTGCCCTCACAAATGGACCACTGCTGTTATCACAAGAGTGGTTTCCCTCTCTTGCTCACCTGCTTTCTTGCCCTTCTGCCTTCCGCCATGGGATGACACATTAAAAAGGCCCTCAAAAAAATGTAGACCCCTTGACTTTGGACTTCCCAGCCTCCAGCGCTGTGAAGAAAAAAATCTCTATTCTTTATAAATTACCCCGTCTCAGATATTCTGTTATAGTTGCACAAAAGGGACTAAGACAGAAAAATAGTACTGAGAGTAGGGTTGCTGCTGTAACAAATACTTGAAAATGTGAAAGTGACTTTGGAACTGAGTAATGGGTGGAGGTTGGAAAAATTTGGAAGAGCAGCCTAGAAAAAAGCCTCAATTGCCATAAACAGAGTGTTAAAGGTGATTCTGGTGATGGCTCAGAAGATGACAAAATATTAAATTTTGTTTAATATTTAGGAGAATTAGGGAGAGCCTAAATCTTAGGGATTACTTACATGGTTGTGATCAGAATTTTCGTAGAAATACGGACAGTAAAGCCCATTCTGATGATGTCTTAGATAAAAATAAGAAAAAAAAAAAGTATTGAAAATTGGAGTAAAGGCCATCCTTGTTATAGAATTGCAAGGAATTTGGTGGAATTATGCCCATGTCCTAGGACTTTGTAGAAAGTAGAACGTAAGAGCAATGAACTACAATATCTGGCAGAAGAAATATCTAAGCAGCAAAGCATTCAAATGCTGCAGGGCTTATTTTTGCCACTTACAATAAAATGAGATAAAAGATAAATGACTTAAAAGCAGATCTTATAATTAAAAGGGAAGCAGAATGGAAAGACTTGGAAAACTCTCAGCTTGACCATGTAAGAATAAAACATTTTGTTTAGAAGAGGACACTAAGGGTGGAGCCAAGCAACCATTTGCTAAAGATACTAATATGACTAGAAGGAAGCCAAGTTGTATTAATTAAGACAATAGGAGAATGACCCCAGAGGTATTTCAGAGAGTTTCAAGGCAAGCTAAAACCTTGAGGTCAAGGTTTCCAGAGAGACATTTGTAGGACCTCAGCATTCAAGGACCTGCACATTGGAACTCTGCTCCCCAAATTCCAGTGCAGCACTCCTCAGCTGCCCCAGCTATGGCTCAAGTAGGCCCACGTGCAGCTCAATCCACCACTCTAGAAGAGATAAGCCATAAGCCTTGGCAGTAACCATGTGGTTCTAATTCTGCAGGTTTTGTAGAATGCAAGAGCTCTGCGGTCATGGCAACCTCCACCTAAATTTCAAAGGATATCTTGGACAGCCTGGGGGCCCAAGCAGAGACTTGTCATGAGGACAGAGCCACCACAAAGAGTCCCCTGTAGGGTAATGCCTAGTGGAACTATGAGAGCCGGGCGGCCCCCAAGATCCCAGAACTGTAGGGCCACCAGCAGGCAACTCCAGCTTGGAAAAGCTGCATGCATGATGCTCTAACCTGTGAGAGCTGCTTAGTAGTCTGAGCCAAGAAAACCCCTAGGCTTCCTGAGCCTTGGGGGCCCAACTCTCACGCCGGTGTCACGCTCAGGATTCAGGTCATGGAGTCAAAGTAGATTATTCTGGTGTCATAAGATTTAATATTGTTTTCCCTCTTGGGTTTTGGACTTAAAGGAGATCAGTTATTCCTGTCTTCTTGTTTATTTCTTCCTTTTAGAATGGGAATGTTTTGTTTTTAGAGAGACAGGGCCTTGCTTGTCACTTAGCAGACTGCAGTGGCACAAACATGGTTTACTGCAGCCTTGACCTTCTGGGCTCAAGCAGTCCTCCCACTTCAGCTTCCTGAGTAGCTGGGACTATAGGCATGTGCCACCACACCCAGCTAATTTTTATATTTTTATTTTTGTAGAGACAGGGTCTCACTATGTTGCCCAGGCTGGTCTCAAGCTCCTGGCCTCAAGTGATTCCCCCTACCTCAGCCTCCCAACGTGCTGGAATTACAGGCATGAGCCACCAAACCCAGCCAGGAATGTTTTTCCTACGCCTGTCCCACCGTTGTATTTTGAAAATATATGAAACTTGTTTAGTTTCATGGGCTCACAGAAAACTTGCCTCAGGATGCATTGTGCCTTGATCTTATTCATATGTGATTTAGATGAGACTCTAGACTTTGGACTTCTTAATTTTTTTTCTATAACAAGTTAAGACTTTTGGAGCTATCGGGATAGAATAAATATATTTTGCATGTGAGAAGGACAAGAATTGGGCCAGAAACAGATTGGTATGGCTTGAATGAGTCCCCTAAAATTTGTATGTTGGAAACTTAACTTCCAATACAGTAGTGTTGAGAGATGGGACTTTAAAAAGGTGTTTCGTTCATGAGGGCTCCTTCCCCGTGAAGGGATTAATGACATTGTTGTAGGAGTGAGTTCATGATAAAAGGATAAGTTCAGCCCCTCTGTCTTTCCTTTCTCTTCACACATGCTCTCTTGCTCTTCTGCCTTCTGCCATGGGAAGACACAGCAA
>NW_012114799.1:1291884-1293584 GCF_000951035.1 Colobus angolensis palliatus
AACAACAACACTCCTCTTCTAGTGGGAACACACAGGACAAACTTAATTCCTTCCTCTGGCAACAAGTTGTGGCAACATCTGCAAAATGTTGTGTTATGAGGGAAGGTCATTAGAGGTTCAATGCCCAACATTTGTATTGAAGGTTGTTCATACAGGCACCCTCTGCCTGGCATGTACCAAAATCCTAGACTCTTAAAAGGAAATTACATGTTCAGTATAAACCACACTGTTCGTACAAACAATTTAGACACAGCGAGTCACTCTTATCAGTTAACTGTGGACTGGGAACACTTTGAAAGCCAAGTTCCAGTGCCAACCAAAGGTCAACCATTCAAGCAAACCTTTCTAAACATTGTTGCCTCAGGTGTGCTGTTTTAACTCTTTTCTGCACAATATCCTTTAGCCATATCAGTGTAGATATCAAGTAGAAAGTTGTCTATACATATTTTTAGTCCAGGGAAAAATCCTGGGCTGAAGATATGCATTTGGGATTCATCAGCATAAAGATAGTGCTTAGTAATGAGACTAGCTAAGATCTCCTAAGGAGGAGAACAATGGACCTTCACAAACTGAACTCTGGGGCCCGTTAACATTTAGAGGTCAGAGAGATAAGAAGCAACAAGTAAGCGAGGGGAGAAAAAAGAAATAAGAAGCTGCTAAGTAGGTAGAAGTAGAAAAATAAAATGAGCAAGACCCTAAGCCATCTTGGAAATGAAGAAAATGTTTTATAAACTACAACTCAAGTTAGATGAGGAGTGAGAAGTGATGCCAGATTACGTGTTGATGCTTACAGATAATCCACAGCATTTATTTGAAACATTTTGGAAATGCTTAGCTAAGTATGCCCCTGGCTCTTCAGTTCCTACAGTGCATTGTATGAAGATTGGAAATATATAGATGGTTGATGAAAATAAATAAAGCAAGCATAATCCTGGCACTACTCACTCTGTCTCCATCAACCAGCCCTCAATGAGCACTTGACGAAGTCAGTTACAGAGAAACTAGTCTAAGGATCATTCAGGACCAAGTGGAAAGAGAGCTGTCTGCATGTGAAGGAAGAATAGTCCTGCCAAGTGGAGAAGGAAGAATGAAGATACAAGCTACTAAATGACTGAATGCATTCAAATTCCTTTGTCTAGTGTCTGGCACTGTAAATGCTACCATATTCATCATATTTATCATCATTAACAATAGAAAAAACGTCAGCTTTCTCCAGAACTGATCTAGCTAAAACAAATCTCACAAAAAGAGAAATGAATCACAATATGATTTAGACTTTCCAGGTCTTCAAGAACCAGACACTGCATTCTTATTCTATACCAAATCCCAGTATAACACTCTGCCTACCCCAAATACTCTACACTTGGTATCCCTGAAATTAGTTATACCATCTTCTTTTACAAAACAGAATTCTGTCGATTTTTGTCCTGATTCTAGCCAATTTACAAATTCCCAGCTTTATTTGTTTATCGGACTGGCTACGTTTCACTTTTGGGACATCGCTAAGAATCTGAGTGCTTCGTTAAACATTGCACTGGAGACAGCTAATACTACTCCCACCTTTCACTTAATATGTCCTCCAGTAACCGTAGATATTCAGATAATAAATGAAAGAACTAAAGAATTGGAATCATCCATTGAAATTGATTTTTTTCTTTCCTTTTTCTGTCTCCTCCTCTTTCCTTCTCTTTCACTCTCTC
>NW_012114799.1:1294590-1307647 GCF_000951035.1 Colobus angolensis palliatus
AGTCAGAGGCTAGTTACGGTATGTGGGAAAGATCATGAAATTCCAGACCAAATATCCAGCTATTCCTCTACAGACTTGCTTCCTGGAAATGCTTGCGCTTTATCTACCTCTCAACTTTCCAAACTGATGCCCAGGTCCAAATGAGGGCTGCTGCTGTCTTGTTTTGTGTGGCTGAAAGTGCTGTATGACTATTTAAAAATTGGGTGATTTCACATGAAATTCATATCTCTAGCTTTTCTTTTTATTGTATTTTTTAATTGACAAAATTATAGTTGTACATGTTTATGGGTACAAGGTGATGTTTTACTTCGTGCATACATTGTGGAATGGTTGACTCAAGCTAATTAGCATATTCATCACCCCATCTACTTACCATTTATTGTGATGAGAATATTTAAAACCTACCCCTTTATTTTTGAAATGCGCAGTACATTATTACTAACCACAGTGACCATGCCATGTAAAAGATTACTAAAATGTATTCCTTCTAACTCAAACTTTATATTTTTTGATCAACATCTCCCCCTTGCCCATTCGTACCCATCCCTCAGCCTCTGGTAACCACTATTCTGCTCTCTACTTGTATGAGTTTGACCTATTTAGACTCCATATTTAAGTAAGATTTCTCTTTCTGTGCCTGGCTTATTTTATTTAGCATAATGTCCTCCAGATTCATCCAAGTTGTCACAAATGACAGGATTTCCTTTTTTTCTTTTTCCTTCTTCTGGATAATATTCCATTGGGTATGTATATCATATTTTCTTTATCCATTCATCAATTGATGTTATTCTTGGCTTTTCATAGAAAATATCAGAATATATAGCAACTGGGTTGACATCTGTATTATGGCAGTGAGTAGGTGGGTCTCTGGAAGCAGCTATCTTGTTTACAAAGCAAACCTTCACCAGGTGTTCAATACAAGAACATGCACCTACACCAGCTTCATTCTCTTGCTTTACTGGCCTGGTCTCATGAACATTTTAATTAGCTCTCCATAATCTACCAACATGCATCTAATTAGGGCAGACCACTTAGACATAAAGATGGGTAGGTACTACTGGAAGGGTTATGCCTGAAAAATAATTGAGTCAACAGTTTTTACAATTATCTTGTTTCTCATTCTAAGCACATAATTTCCTGTTTATTACACTTGTTCAGAAAATGAGTGTGGATGACTGTTTTACAGATAAACACAGTGGGCAGGGCACAACAATGGAAACCAGAAAGCCAAGTATTCCGGCAGGGAGAAGCCTGGAAAATATCATAATCATCCTCTCTTCCTACACAAATACTTTCCCCACCCATGAATCCGGTTTTCATGCCACTTCTAAGTTGAAAAAAAATTCAGTTGTTTAATTTTCTAGGTGTTACTACTTACAGAAAATTAAGGAGCTCAAATTATAATGTTAGAAGAATAATACCTTCCTCTTCAATATTACCCAAACGCCTCACTGGTTCTTCTGAACAAGAAGCCTGTATTCACGCTCTGCAGCCTAAAATCACTTCCCTGATTCCCAGATTCGTTCAAATGCCCCCTCATCACATGATTTCCCAGTCCTGATGCTTCTGCTGACATCTGCTCCCTTTTCTCTGGATCATGGTAGCTCTTCCTGACTTTTCCACGAAACGATACTTATTATAAATTATTTTTCTTGATTGTGCTTTCTGCACTGATTGATTAAATAAATATTAATTTGATATTTTTAAGACAGTAAACTAATCACTATTAAGCTTATAAATTGTATAAAACCCAGCCCTTACCTTCATAGAAGTGGCATCCAACTGTAAATAACACCCAATATTCGCATAATGAGCAGTTAAAAATTGAGCACATAATGAATGGGTCTCAAGAAAATGTCTATGAAATAAATTATTAAACACAGAAAGTGAATGACTGAATGAGTCCATAAGTAAACAGATGAACTGAGGAACGATGCATTTTTGTGTCCTTAAAGTATTCATGTTTTTTAAAATGTATTTATTTATTGAGACTGAGTTTTGCTCTTGTCACCCAGGCTGAACTGCAATGGCATGATCTCGGCTCATTGCAACCTCCGCCTCCTGAGTTCAAGAGACTCTCCTGCTTCAGCCTCCCGAGTAGCTGGGATTACAGATGCATGCCACCACGCCTGGCTAATTTTTGTGTTTTTAGTAGAGATGAGGTTTCACTATCTTGGCCAGGCTGGTCTCAAACTGCTGACCTCAAGTGATCCACCCACCTCAGACCTCAAAAGTGCTGGGATTACAGGCATGAGCCACTGTGCCTGGCTGTTTTTTTTTTTTTTTTTATTTTATGTTTGCACCATGGTGTGCTAAGCTACATTCATAGCCCTGAACTGCTCCAAATCTGAAAGTCCTATATTATACTACTCTGTATCTGTAGCTTCCATGGTAACAATAAGTCCAGCATAAGAAAAGAAATGCAGCCAGACATGGATGAGAAAACTTGGAGGATCAGGAATCCAGAGACTGTTTCTGAGTGCAGAATCTACAACTGTCTGCATGTAACTAAATTTTATGAGGCTGGCTTATCGATCTACATTAAGTCTCAGTTTCCTCACATGTAGAGTAACAAGAGTAGATTAGGGCCAATTTCAAAATCATTCCAGCAGTTACTTATTATAATCCTCATTAGACCTGTGAGCGCTGGGGATAGGCTTTCCCTGACATTTAAAGTATCAGAAAAAAAAATGATAAATCCAAATTTATTTTTAAAAGAAAGAAAAAGAAAAATTTCAGCCGTTTTTGTTGTTTGGAATTTTTCCATCTAGTGGCTTCTGTTGCATAGTGCTAATAATTAGAAAATACATCTTAACTTACAGATATAAAATGACAAACCTATTCTTTTATTCATGTTCCTTGGTCTGATCAATCAGGGTAGGGGCTTGCTGCTTCTTGAATTGGATTTGGATAATTTGACTAAGACTGTTTTTAAAAAAGGGGTAGATGGGTTTGTTTATTCAACCCATACCTTGTTTAGAGGAATGTAATAGGCAGTTCTAGAAACTATCCTAGAATGAGACTCATTATTTAGAAGAGGAACAGATAAAGCAGGGATTCTTAAACATTAGCATGTTTTAGAATCACCAGGAGGGCTGTTCAGACATGGACCGTTGGGTCCCACCCCCAGAGTTTTTGATTTGATATCTTTGGAGTGGAACCCTATAATTGTATTTGTTATTACTTCCCAGATGAGGCTGATGCTGGTAGTGAAGGAACCACACTTGAGAGGCACTTTTCTACAATATATTGCCTCCCTTGTTAGCTATTACTCACAGCCGCAAAAGACAAAGTCAGAATCCATCAGAGGAAAATAGATTGTATCCAATAAAACTAAAAGATTTCTTAGAATTTAACTTGCCCAATAATAGAAAGGCCCAGCTTTCATGCAGTGGGAGTCTTCCGAGCACCTGGAGATAAGATGGCCACCACCACTTAAGAGTTCTAAAAATGGAAAGCCAAAATAAAAGACCTCTAAAGTTCTCGCAGCTCTAGGCTACTTCAAAATTTTGAATGAATGAGCATCAGAAAAAGCATATTCCATGTGCTTTATGCAGCAAATGTATGCACTAGCCCATACTTCCTTTTATTAATGTGAGCTTGATCTTTTCTGTAGTCATTGTTTTTAACGTACTTCAAAAATTGTTCTTTGCATCCACGGACTCAAAATGATGAGAAAGCAAGAGAACTGTGTTTGGAAGAAGCTTGCTTTTATCCATCTATTGCACACTTCAAATAAGCAGGGAGCTTAAAAAGGCCTTCACTCCCTTTAGTCTGTATCCTGACCGACAGAGAATAAAAAATTTAAATGAGAGAAAATCAATTATTGATCTACATTCTTTTTTCTCAGACACTTTTGTGCAATTACACTATGCTAGAGTTTGCTTGGATTTCAACAGCATACATCTTATTGATTGATTTTGCTTTATTGAAATAAAATTCTAAAGTTATTAGATCTACTTTAACCCTTTACCTTCAAGGAAATGTTGTTTATGCCAAGAAAAAAAGCCAAGTTGTATCATAGCTCTTTTGAAATGTTTCTGTCCTTTTATGTCTGGAGAAAACACAAGCCTTTTTATGAAAGCCTTTTATGATATTTCTTTAGCAAGGAGAGACTTTGGCAGATTTTTAAATGTCTAAGTTACAGATTCAGCAAACTTGTCTTGAGGGCCACTTGTCTGTTTGAAGAATTTAGTTATTGATCTGTTTTACTACTTTGCTTATCAGATCTTCATTGTCACACCCTATGTGTGTTTCAAGGGAGGAGACAAGCAGATGAGGAGTGTGTGCATTGCAGGTTTTGATGTAGACATGGGCATCCCTCTCTATTGCCTCCTTTACATTTTCACTTGGCTAAAAAGAAGAGACTGCAGAACAGTGTGAGGCTCAAAATATTGACTGGATGATATAATATGAGATTTCCTTTTCATACACTAGGAAAATACATTAAAACCAGTAAGAGTGGCATAGAAGAGAAAAACTAAAGGTGATGGTTGTGGGGTCATAAAGCTATGAAAAAATGCAGTGATCAGAAGAAGCAGGAGGAAAAGAGCTTCCAAGAAGCTGCTTCTGGACCCAAGACCTGAGACTTCAAATATATATTTTTATATGTATATGCACATATATGTATTGTATATATGTACATATGTGTATTATGTATTGCCAAATATTTCCAAGGAATTTACCTATAGCGCTACACTTTAATTTGAACTGTATCCTTCTCTGAGAACTAATAATTTCCTAAGTAATTCAGCACACCTAATAGAATTATCAATAATTACCTAATATCATCCGATATCATCCAATATCCTAATATTTCCCAGCTCTTAAGACCTGAAACTTTTAATGACAGAAGCCTATCAATAAGCAATAGAAAAGGTATTTCCTCAAAGTTTAGTTAGGAACTTCGATTTAAAGGTGTTGATTGTCGCTGAGTATGATAAATGTTTTGTCCTGGAATATTTTAATTTTCTAATTCTGAATTGTATTTTAAAATAAATTTGTTTGAAAAAAAGCAAAATAAAAAATGTGGTCATTGGATATTTTTTGCCAATCATTTTTGTTATTGTTTCATTAAAAATTTGATTATTATCAATATGCTTATAAATACAAGGAGTTATATATTTTATATTTTGTTGATGGTAATATGCTATTACCAAGCCTTTATTGAACAGTGACAGTGAGAGTTCCCAAGAGACCCTACGATCAAGAATCTTGGGGAAATGTCCCCATCCTTGGAAGAACATACCTACAAGTCCTTAACTGGGCATAGGTATAAAGCTGATAAAAAGAAAAAGACAGAGAAAACAATAGGAAACTTGTAATGACACCAAGAATACAAATAAATCAGCCTCACTGCCACTAAGCATTTCGAGGATGTAGATAAAGAATGAGTAAAAATTTAGGAAGCAGTCAAATCAAAAAGAAAAGATAAATATTTAAGGTGATGGCTATCTGTTACACTGATTTGATCTTTACACATTATATGATTGTATTGTTATCACATGTACACCAAAAATATGTACTTCTATTACATATCATTTAAAATTTCAAATTAAAAAAGAAATATAAAAATGTCTGTGTTATTATTTTAAATGATTTAGCTAGACAATCAGGCACAAAGAAAATGTGATTCCTAATAACATATAACCGACCAAAAAGCTGTATGGTTTTTTTTTTTCTCCATTGTTCACATAAAATATTGGTGTCAGTTAGTTTTTCGTGAGTCCTTGCTCTCTACAGACAGACCATCTTATACAACTTTGTATCCATCACATAACAAAGCAGCAGAAATGCCTTTTACATAGCGGGGACTCGACAAATATGTGTTGTCTTTCCTGGTAATAAGGATGAAAAACTTGATTTCTTTTTAACTCTTGTGATGCCAAATCTAGGCTACTAATAAGATTCCCAAGAGTCCTTGAGAGCATTAACTTTTCTTTTTGAGAATTTCTGAGCTATAAAAGCAAATGAGCTCTTCATCTTAAATGAAAGGGGAATAGATGGTAAATGTATTCTCACAGTAGCCCAAGATTGCATTGAAGTGTCCCAGACTTTAAACAATGACAAAAAGTGCATTAACCACAAGATCAAGATGCCTAATCAATTTGCAAGCACATGGAAGGGCTCCAAATGATAGGTAATAACCAGCTTGACTTTGCGACCAACAAGTCATGTTAGACCAATTCAATTGCTGCCTCTGACAGAGTGTCAGACCTTGTATGCAAGAAGGAAGCGACAGACATAGTATATTTTGACATCAGGGAGGCTTCTGACTCTGTTCCACATGACATGTTTATCAACAAGATAGGAAAATATGGCTTGCAGTCAGAGATGGATTAAATTGATTAGAACAGTGGCTAATTGGGAAGAGAAGGAAAGTCACAGAAGGAACAAAAACACAAGTGCAAAGCCAACATGCTGCTGCTTTGGGTCTGGATAAATTCAAGGGCAAACAAGTATAGCAGGCAGAGCTGCATATAGTTAGATGGGGAAATCTTGTTTATGGATAGAATAGCTCATGTCTTTTAATGGCCTTTGTCCCAACTATTGGGGCATTAGCACATATATGAATGAATGAACACTGTGTTCCTGTACTCATAAGAAAGTAATTATTTTATATTAAAGTTTTCTATCTCCAAAATATGCTACTAAAATGCGAAAAATAAATGGATGTAGTAATTTTTTGTTAAGCTATTAAGGATAAATCTGCATCAAGGATAAATTTGACAGATCTCTCTAGATATGACAGGTAGGATGGGACTAGGAAAATAAGATGGCTAGTTTTCAAAAGGAAGAAATAGAAGAGAAAGTTGGAGGATGTAGGCGACACGTGGTGACTCACACCTGTAATCCCAGCACTTTGGGAGGCTGAGGCAGGCAGATCACGAGGTCAGGAACTCGAGACCAGCCTGACCAACATGGTGAAACACTGTCTCTACTAAAAATACAAAAATTAGCCAGACATGATGGCGCATGCCTGTAATCCCAGCTACTTGGGAGGCTGAGGCAGGAGAATCACTTGAACCCAGGAGGTGGAGGTTGCACTCCAGCCTGGGCAACAGAGCAAGACTCTGTCTCAAAAAAGAAAAAAAAAAAAAAGTTGGACGACGTATTAAGGTGTCTGAAGGCAGGAGCAACATGAACTTCTAATCATTCTGACTATAGTCAAAAGGAACTTGAAATTGATTGGTTAAGATCCGACCCTGAATTCAGTATTTAGGGCAAGTCAACCAGTATTTTGAACTAATCAGATTTACTGGGAAAACGATCATAAAAATCTGCTCAGGAGTTGAGGATTCACCCATTACAACAAATCAGCCAGTGAATAAGTCCTTAACAAACACCAACTATGTGTCCATCACTCCTAAGCAGAGCTTCTGCAAAGATTTGGGGCACAAAAAGAAAATACCTATGAAAGATAAAACACACGTATTCTAATTTCACCTCTCTCCAACATCTATGATTTCTTTCTTTCGTTTAAGCCTTCTTTCCTCTAAATATATCCCAGTCTCTTCAAAAATCTTCACCTGATTTTATCACGTGTGATGATTTTGGAAGATGTCTACAAATTTTGTGGGGACTCCTCCCATGAAAATGTGGAGCTTAATTCTTCTTCCCTTAATTGTGGGCTGTATTTAGTGACTCTGTCTAATAAATTGAACATGGCAAAATGATGGTGTGAAACTTTGATAATTAAGTCATAAAAGGCACAGAAGTTATTATTCATAGAAAAAAATGTTGTACTTGACAACAATAGAATTAAGAACTTCTATTTCTTAATAGAAGAAAGAGAAAAAAACAAGCCACAGAATGTGAGAAGGTATCTTTAGCCATGTTATTATTCAAAGAACTTGTATCCAGAATACACACATAACTACAAATTGATAAGAAATAGACAAATTAATAAACAGTGGGCCAAACACATAACTAGATATTTTATAAAAGAGAAAAATTCAAATGGCCAATAAACAAAATAAGATCAGCTTCTTTGGTAATCAGAAAAAAACAAATAAAAATCATAGCAAGATACAACTATACAACCATTGAATTGGCTATAAGAAAAATCAGAGAAAGTCTTGTATTAAGGACAATATAAAACATTATTAAAATTCAAAATACACATACCCAGTGACTCAGCAATTTCACTTCTAGGTAAATATGCCATAGAAAATGGGGACATATAGGTACTAGGATACATGTGTAATAATTTCATGGTAGCATAGATGTTTACAGCCAAAACTTTGGGAAAAATTGTTGTAGCAGCAGAATATGTTTTATTTACAAAATAGAGCAATGAAAATAAACTAATGCAATGTCCACCAACTTGGATGAATAATATAAATGTAGTGTTAAAGAAACATGACACAAAATAATATATGTATTGTGAAATTTATTTATATTAAGTTCACAAAATGCAAAACTATATAGCACTGTCCTGTGATGCATATATTGGGGCTATAATTATAAAACAAAGCAATGAAGTGATTACCATAAAATTCAGCATGGTCGTTACCTCTGGCAGGTAGAGAGGGAAATATTCCAAATGGGACATATGAGAAGCTTCCAGAAGGCTGGAAGCCTTCTATTTCATGAACTGCGTAGTGGTCATGGGTCTCACTTTATAAATAATCCCATTACACTGCTTATTTGTGCTTTATGCACTTTTCTGTGTGTTATACTTCAAATTTTTTTTTAAAATTTCAATAACAATAAATTCACAGTACAGTCCCACAAACCAACTTTAATTACCACAACTCTATGATAATTGCTCCCTGGGTTTCTTCCCCAAGAATCCCATAAAACAGTTAGGAAGACATGCATACTGTGCTTATCCTGTTTCATTCAGTTGCAAATATTCATTAAGCAAATATTAATTGACTGCCTACTATGTGACAGGCACTGTTCTAGGCATTTGGAATTATAGCAGTGAAAATGTAAAGAAAAATCTCTGCTTTCACTCATCAAATTTATATTCTAAGTTTAAAATTTAAAAAATTACTTTTAGCAGTTACAGTTAAAAGACTAAATATAATCTAGTCTCAGGAAAGACGGCATCCAGGGATCCAAACAGCATCCCGACTTGCAGTCTCCATCTCTCTATCTCTCACTTGGCTTAAACTTGTATTTTGGCCTCATTCCCTTAGGCCCATCCGTAAGTTAAAGGACATCACCATAATTAGATTTGTAACCACATTCTTTCAGCTTGCACTACAAGAGGGAAAAAAATACCATCTGTCCCCAGTATCTATATATATAAATCCCCAGGAAAAACCTCTGATTGGTCACTTTAGGATCATGATTTCACTGAGGAGCCAATCACTGAAGCCAAAATAATGCTGTACTATGATGGGTCAAATCTGGATCTTAAACCTATTCTGGAGATCAAAGAAACCTGCTGCTGAAACTGATCGCCTTACTATACTGGCAAAAGCAGGTGAGAGGAATTTTGAAAAGAAATAGTGCTGTAATTAGAATTGATTAAGTAGTGCTGAGTCAACAAAATAGTTGATGTATTCTCCAATAACTAGACGTCATGGAGATCAAAGCAGGCTATTTTAAAGGCAATCATAAAATAAAAGAAATAAAAGAAAAGAAACCATAAGTAAACTGCTAAAGAACCACAGAAAGGAATAGTTATTTCTAGCTGAAGGAGTAAGAAGAGACTCACAGACCTGCACCCATCCTCCTTCAGCCCACAGGGCTGGGTCTCAAATCCACCCCTGAAAGAGTCCAGGAGAACATTTGATTCAGCATTAAAGAAGCACCAGCCTCAGGGGAAGGCTGAGGTGATGCTAGCTGTCCTGACGCATTCTGAACAGAATAAGTGACAGCAGAACCCACGACATGAGGATGATGTTCCAGGAAGGCAGCCCCATCATCTGTGTCAGGAAGCAAGCCCAGGATTTAATCATCCTTATCTGCTTCACCCAGATTAAAGATTGCTTTCCTTAACCAAGCTGAGGGAATGTGAGTTTATAAAACAGTCAATAAAGAACAATGATGCAGCCAGAGACAGAAAGCTGGAGAGCAGGGAAGAAAATAAGTGCTCTGAGTTGAAGCTCTGTGTCCCTAAGTCAACATTTCAGAAAGCCCTTCTTTATTCCTCGTAAATGGTTTTGTGGATTTCCAGCAACAGGGTTCTGCTTTCCCATAGGATAGGCTCCCCTGAAATTTTGGAGCTCTATTACTGGAATTTCAACCTATTGATTTAAGGAACCTTTACACAATGTAGTTACCTTTTTCAGACATTGTGTTTGAACTGTCATTCATTCTTCATATTCTAGAATCGACCTAATTATAAGAAGAAATTTAAAATAAATCCCTATATTACCTCTCTTGTCCCCAGACTTTGGTAGGAGTCTCTAAAATCAACTACAATGCTGTGATAGAAATTTAAAATGTCCACACCCTGACATCAGCCCTTTCCTTAGAAAGGTGACACATTCCACAGCCAGCCCACCTTCCCTTCTTGACTTCTCCTTGTGTGTACACAAGTCTGTCTCCCAATCTTACTGGACTGGACTGTGTTTTCTTTATCTTTGCATTTCTTGAACTCATAACATAATCTTGAGCTCATAGCATAAACCCTCTACATAATGATTAACTGATAATGCTTTAAAGTTAAAGAATAAATGATTCTGCTGCCATTACTTATCTTTTCAATATCCATTAGAATCAGAGAAAACTCTTACAAATATAATGATAACTGCATTGTGAATCAGATGACCAAATTAGTATATTAAAGGGATTGAGGCTAGTTACGGGGAGACAGGCACATAGCAATTAAGAGCATGGAATCCAGTATCAGATACCTCTGAGTTCAAATATTAGTAAGCTCTTTAAACTCTTTGAGCCTCAGCTTCCAATGTATAAAATGGGTAGAACACCCTTCTCTCAGAATTATGGTGGGGATTCAGTGAAATAATGTATGTGAACACAGTAAACTTGCATGTTACTAAGCCTTCAACAAACAGTGGTGTGTGTGTGTCCTTTCCCACAAATCCCACTCCCTCAGTAATTAAGTTCATTCTCATATCCAATTTGAAGACTTTAATGACTCAACATTACAAAGGATATTTGCATTTTAAGGAGGATAATGAAAAACTAATCCATAGTAGCCACTAGCAGACAGCCATTTCTTTCTGGTGGTTGGAGACCCTGCTTACAGCCTCTCAAACAGGAACACCTAACACCTACAGAATACACATTTGTTTGAAGGACATCATTTACAACATTGACTATTTATTGGGACATAAAGCAAGTCTCAAAAAAATTTAAAATGATGAACTCATGCAGATTATATTTATAATCATGTAGCTAAATGCAGACTATATTTATAATCATGTTGTAGTTAAATGCAGATTATATTTATAACCATGTTGTAGTTAAACTAATACCGATGACAAAAATACAGCTAGCAAAAAGTATACATTTTAGAAAGTAAGATGAATGCCTCTAACTATATGTGTCAAAAAAGAAATCATAATGACAAATGTTTTTAAATGTGTCTGTACTGAATACTAACAAAAACACTACATCACAAAACTGTGTAATACAGATAAAGCAGACATTAGAAGAACATTTACAGTCTTGATGTATATGTGAGAAAAGAATGGTGTGTGAAAACTAATGAGCATCCATCTGACCCAGATCCTTTTTCAGAGAAGGACTCCCTGCCTGGTGGTAGTTGGTGCAGTCAGCAGACAATCGTCAGCTGTCAGCTCCTATGGGGTCTGCCTCAGCTGCAGAGAGCCGCTTATCCTAAGGCCATGCTCTTCCTGAGCTGTCTTGTATCTAATAACTGAGAGAAGGGGGTGCTTAAAGGCCTAGTGCAAGACTGAGAACCCAAGACAGGACTACTTCAATAGGAAATATTGGCAACCAGAGCTCCCCACCAAGTTGGCCAAGGTTTGTGTGAGCTGCATCGCAGTTCAGCTTCTCCCTGTGCCGTAAGTCCGCTTCCTCTCATTTTGCACCACCAACATCACCTCAGTGTCTGCGTTGAAGATTCTAATCTGGGAAACCATCTCAAATTAGATAAAGTACAACACACGAAGCAAATAAAAGTTATAAATGAAATAAAGTTATAAATGAAAATAATTTTAAAATGACTAGAAATGACTGAAGAAAACAAACTTTCAATAGCAATGATTAACAGTCTTCTGAAAAGACTAATAAACTATAAACTTCCAGTGTGATTTACTGAAAAAATTAAGAGAGAAAACACAATTAGCAATACAACAAACAGACAAGGGAATATCATGACAGAGGCTAGAGACATGAAATGGATAACAAAAGATATTAAAATCAACTCCCTTCCAAGTATCTTTTAAAAATTATAACAAATGTGTATAGACCAGGAAAAAAAAGTAACATATCAAACAAAATCAAAAAACATTTGGAAATCTCAATAGCCCTATAGCCATTTAAGTGAATGAATCAGTAAATTTTAAAATTTTCCAAAGATGGCCGAATAGGAACAGCTCCAGTCTCCAGCTCCCAGCGTGAGTGACACAGAAGACAAGTGATTTCTGCATTTTCAACTGAGGTACTGGGTTCATCTCACTAGGGAGTGCCGGTCAATCGGTGCTGGTCAGCTGCTGCAGCCCGACCAGCGAGAGGTGAAGCAGGGCGAGGCATCGCCTCACCTGGGAAGCGCAAGGGGGAAGAGAATCCCTTTTCCCAGCCAGGGAAACTGAGACAAACAACACCTGGAAAAACCCACCATTGCTGAGGCTTAAGTAGGTAAACAAAGCCCTGGGAAGCTCGAACTGGGTGGAACCCACAGCAGCTCAAGGAGGCCTGCCTGTCTCTGCAGACTCCACCTCTGGGGACAGGGCACAGCTAAACAACAACAACAAAAAGCAGCAGAAACCTCTGCAGACGCAAATGACTCCGTCTGACAGGTTTGAAGAGAGCAGTGAATCTCCCAACATGGAGGTTGAGATGTGAGAAAGGACAGACTGCCTGCTCAAGTGGGTCCCTGACCCCTGAGTAGCCTAACTGAGAGACATCCCCCACTAGGGGCAGACTGACACCGACACCCCACACCTTA
>NW_012114799.1:1309214-1309513 GCF_000951035.1 Colobus angolensis palliatus
AGTGAAGGAGAAATAAAATCCTTTACAGATAAGCAAATGCTTAGAGATTTTGTCACCACCAGGCCTGCCTAACAAGAGACCCTGAAGGAATCACTAAATATGGAAAGGAACAACTGGCAGCAGCCATTGCAAAAACATGCCAAAATGTAAAGATCATCGAGGCTAGGAAGAAACTGCATCAACTAACAAGCAAAATAACCAGTTAATTTCATAATGGCAGGATCAAGTTCACACATAACAATATTAACCTTACATGTAACTGGACTAAATGGTCCAATTAAAAGACACAGACTGGCAAA
>NW_012114799.1:1312865-1331019 GCF_000951035.1 Colobus angolensis palliatus
GGGTACAGCACACCAACATGGCACAAGTATACATATGTAACAAACCTGCACGTTATGCACATGTACCCTAGAACTTAAAGTATAATAATAATTAAAAAAAAGATAATCCCACTTTTTTTTAATAAAAATAAAATAAAATAAAATTTTCCACAAAGAAACCACAATGCCCTAATAACTTTATTATGGAATTCTACTAAGCATGTTTTAAGTATAGAAGAGGAGTTAAAAATCATAGGAAATAAGGAAATACCTCTCAATGCATCTTATGGAGCAGCATAGATTTGAAATAAAAGCTTAACAAGGACAGCATAATAAGAAAAGTTACAGATTTCTTACTTGTTGATATGCATGCAAACATCTTAAAATGCTAACAAAGCAAATACATCACTGTGAAAATAATTCAAGTTTAAAAGGTAAGTTTTTATTTTTAACATTAGAAAATTAATCAATACACTTACTCCATTAACAGATCAGAGTAGTCATCCCAGTGATTTCAGGAAAAAAAAAAGGATCACTAAAATGCAACACACATTTATTGAAAAAAAAAAAAAAAACTTTAGAAACCAGTATTGGAAGGAATTTCTCTAATCCAAATAAAAGTATATGCAAAAATATTTGATCAAATGTCATATTTAAGATCTTTACCTTCTTCACCAGAAATAAGACAAGGATTTCCACTGTCACCATTTAATTTGGCATGGTATCAGAGATCTAAACCAATGCAGTAAGATAATGAAAAGAAATAGAGTTTATAAGAATTTGAAAAGAAAAATGAAAACTGTATCTATACACAGATGACATGACTGTATATGTATAAAGTTCAAAACTAGTCTACAGATAAATTCTTTAAAATGATATGTGAGTTTAACAACATTGCCAGATACAAAATAAATTTGTGGAAACAACTACTATTCAATACATCAGAGTAAACTATTAGAAAATAGAATTTTGAAGATGATGTCATTCATCATACTATCAAATCTAGAAGCAAATTCAAAAATATCTATGCAATACTTTAACAAATATTGTATATTTTGATATAAACTTTATTGAGCTACATTAAATAAATGGAGAGGTATATTGTATTTAGGGATTAAAATACCACTAAAAATGTCCATTATATTCAAACTGATTTATAGATTTAATGCAATGCCATACAATATCCTATTAAGGTTATTTGTACAAAACTTGAAAGCATGTTCTAAAATTTACATGGAAATGTAAATAGGCCAAGGATAGCCAAGACATTCTCAAAGAAGAAAAACAGGTTGGGAGAGCTCCCTTTATTGTACATTAGGCTTATTTTTAAACTGTAGTAACAAAATGTGGGTAAACAGATGGAATAAAGAACAGAAAAACAAATTTACCTATAATGGACACTTGATAGATGACAGAGGTGGCATTGCAGACAAGTGAGAAAATGACAGATATTACAATGAATAGTTTTTAGACTGCTGAGTATCGATACAAAAAGACAAAAAATTGGCCCCTTTCCTCATTTTATATACAACCATCAGGTCCAGGTAGATTAAAGACCTACATGTGAAAGATAAAATTATAAATATTGCACAAGATAATTCCTCAGAAGTTCTGATTAAAAACATAGTTTATTAAACAAGACACAAAAAGTGCTATCCATTAAGAAAATTACTAATATTCTAAAGTCCATTAGAAATTTGAGCTACATTAAAATTGAGAACTCAGCCAGGCTTGGTGGCTCATGCCTGTAATCCCAGCACTTTGGAAGTCCAAGGTGGGAAAATGGCTTGAGCCTAGGCGTTAGAGACCAGCCTGGGCAATATAGTGAGATTCTGTCTCTACAAAATAAAAGTAAAAATTAGCCAGGCCTGGTGGCATGTGCCACCCAGTTACTCAGGAGGCTGAGGCAGGAGAATCACTTGAGCCCGGGAGGTTGAGGCTACAGTGAGCTGTGATTACACCACTGTACTCTAGCCTAGACAACAGAGCCGGACCCTCTTTTGAAAACAAGAACATGTATATATATTTTATATATAAAATGTTAGGATCTCATATTTATCAAGTCACCACAACGATAATAAAAAGACAAGTTCAGATTTGTAGGTGTTTGCAGCAAAAACAACTAGAAAATCAAGTATCCAAGATATATAAAAATGTTCTATGAATTAATAAGAAACTGACCGTCCATTTTTTAAAACAGGTAAATGGGTTGAATAGCAACTTACATGAATGAATTCTAAATAGTCAATATATATATAAAAAAGTGGTGAAACACATTAATACTCAGGAAAATGAAAACTAAAACTATACTAAAATGCCATGACACACTCAATACCATTGCACATCACACTTACTGGGCAAAGGGTAAAAAGTCTGGTACTACCAAATATTGATGAGGATGTCAGGAGAAGGAGCACACTAAACATGGTTAATGGAATGAGAGACGTTTGTCATTATCTAGTAAATTACAGATACCTGACCTATAACCCAGTAATTTCATTTCCAGGAATATACCCTACAGAAACTCTTACATATGTGTACCAGGATACTCGAATAAACACTCAAGTAAAAACATTATTCATAATAGCTCTAAACTGGAAACAGCCCAAATGTCTATTTAGAGTAGAGTGGACAAGTAAATTGTAATGTATTCATGCAATAGAATACTATACAGTGGTGAAAATGAACTACAGGTGCACCCAACATTATGGGTAAATCTTAGAAATGGATATACACAGAAGGATTATATTCTATAAAACTGAAAAACAGGAAAAATTATATTGTTTAGTCATACATATGAAGAGGATAAAACTATAAAGAAAGGATTCACAAAAGACAAACATGTTTATACCTAGGGAAGAAGGAGATGATAACACTGGAAGATGCAGGAAGGCTTCTGGAGTGGTTGTAATATTCTATTTCTTGAGAAGGGTGGTACTTACTCTTGCATTGCTTTTTAACTATTTGTTAAACTATACACATGTATTTTCTGTAATTGTTCTGCATTTATATTTCACAGCTTTAAAAAATCAGTGACAGTGGTCATAAAAAATCAGTGACAATAAAATGAATGGAAGATAAAGATATGAAAGCAATAACTGTAAACAACTTTTTAAGAAGTTTATCTTTTAAAGAGATGGTTAAAGACAGCATAGCTGGTGCAGAAGGTGGCATCAGAGGTGCTATTTTTTTAAGAGAGAAATAGTTGATCATATTTAAGGATTTATTAGAAGATGTCAGTATTCAAAGAGACATTAAAGATACAGGAGATCAAGAAGATACATGATAATGTGATCCTTGAGAAAGCAAGAAGTCATTGAAGCAGAACCTAAATGTAACAGAAGAGAAAGAGGAAAGAATGGATGCCATGAAAGCAGTTTTGTAAGTTCAGGCCAGCTATCTGATGGCTCCATTTAATCTGCTATGAAGTGAGATGTGCTCCAAAAACTAGCCCTCTTGGCAATAAGAGGCTGACGGTACTTTTTCTCTCTCCTGCTCCAGCTTGCTGGGTTGAAGCCTCTTGCTGCAAAGCCCAGTGGCAGCTATGCAGATGATACCCAGTGCAGATGCCATCAAGGCCACCAATGCCAGCATTAAGGACACTGCAGCACTGCCAAGAGTTCCGCAGCTATCCTCCGTAGTTGCCAAAGCTGCATGCACCAAAGCTGCAGGAGACTGCTAACTCAAAGCCCACGCAGATTTTAATATCCACTGGTTGTTTTATTGAGCTCATCATATTCAACCTATGAGAACAGCCAGAGAGTGTCCACAGTTCCCTCTGACCATATCCTGTACATCCCTCAGTGATTTCTTTGGGCTGTATCTGGTGCAGGAATCTCCAAACGCAGTGTTTCTCAAAATGTATGTATGTAATCCAATAAACATGAGGGGAACTGAGATTCTACGTCATTAACAGGTTCTCAGGTAGCCATAACACTCCTGGTTCCCAAACCACACCCCGAGCAGCAAAGCCCAAGGTACTTCATGTAAAAAGGCCTGCAAGGCTCACTGTATCTACCCACATAACAATCAAAACATGTCTGAATTATAGATAAATATAGCTTGGGTTCAAGCAGGGACAGCCTGCAAGACTACCAACCAAGTGGATGATTAGCACATCTGTCAATCAAAGCTAATTGAGTACCTTCTATGTATCCCACTATGTGGGATGCAGCCAATTAGTGGGTATTGTCTCTGCCTTTGTTGAATTTATCTTTGACTCAGTGAGAGGCAGCGAGATAATTGAAAAGTACCAAGAGTACTAGGGGCACTCAAACTAAAAATAGAGTATTCTAAGCACAGTCCTGTGAAACTATACATGAGTTCTTTATATCTTTCAGTTGATGACATGTTATCAAATTCTTTGGAGTAACTTGAACAAACTCCATGGAACAAGAAATCATAGCCATTCTTTACATATTGGTTTCTCCCAGGTATAGTTAACTAAAGGAAAAGTTGCCCTGTTAGTAAGTGATGGTAATATATCTATGGAGTTTATAGCCTTCATTTTGTGATGCTTTACCCAAAATGCATTCAAAAACTACTTTTACTTACTCAAAAATACTCTTTCTCTCTAGAGTAAAAAAATAAGGAACTTCCAAGTTAAGAAGATGAACAACTGGTGATATTCGGTTTTGTTCTACCTCACTTTGGCAAATCAAAAGGTGTTCACAAAAAAATTAGAAAATCTAATGAAAATAGACTTCCTGAAAAGTTTTAAATTTCAGATCCAGAAAAGGAATTCTACAGGTAGCCAAGGATCAACAGATAAACCATAAAGGGACCAAATCCATCAGACTACCCTTTCACAACATGGAAGAGGAAACAACAACAAAAAGGACAGTGCAGAGATTTAGATCCAAAGCAGTTAGTTAGAGATTTCTATATTCATTCAAATCATCGCTTGTTGGATGATTGGAATCCGCAGATTGTTATTTGGAAAGTTCACAGATTGTTATTTTCAGATATTAAGGGCTTAAAAAGTCTAATTCCCAAATATTGTTTCTGAGAAAATTACTGAAAGATGTAGACCAGTCAGTAAAAAGGTTATCTGAAATTAAACACTCAAGAATAACGAAGTTGTGTTTTTTATTTTGGTTTTAAAAGGATGGGCTACGGTCACTAATATGGGTTACAAGATGTATATAAAACAGAATAATAATAACAATAACAATGCAAATCTAGAATTCTAAATTATTTAAACAAATACTAAGAATTATGTGAATGAAGGAAAAAGGTTAACAAATGCAAATAACGTTATTTATTCAACAAGTACTTTTTCGGCATCTACCAAGTGCCAGAAATTTTTTTGCGTGCTCCTTATGCAAAAGGTAGTTCATCTTTAAAATTGAAAACATAGAACAATATAAAGAAAAATGGTTTAACATAGTTTTTTGTTTATAAATTCATTTTGCATGTTACATGTTTTCATTTGTTTTTAATCCCAAATAATATACATATATTTTTCAAATCAAGAAGTACACATGGAATTTTTTTAAAGGCAATATCTTATCACCCCATCATCACTCTCTGATCTCAGTGTCAAGGAGAAGGAGCAATTATTTTTCATCACTTATGTTGTTTTCCTTGTTTTCAACTTAGGTATTTTGAATTATAATGCTTACACTCTTACTGCTTGCTTTTTTTCAAATATTTGGTATTGTTTGTTAACTTCACTCTGTGAAAGTGAGGAATTTAAACTAACTCAACAGAATTCTTAATGTGCTGTCCCCCTCTGTCCTTCAGGCTTCAAGTCTTCCTCAGTGTTTTCCCTCTTTGTGACCTGTGCTCACAGGTGAGGAGGTAGGTGAATTAGCTTCAGCACATACCTGTGGGTCAGCAGGGACTGCTGGACAGTGAGAAGGTGGGGAGCTGGTCATTCATCTAGTCACTGAAGAGGGATTTCCTAGGGAAATGGAAGTTTTGCCTTCACTCTGAACACCAGTTGTGAACGAAGGACGCCAATTTTAAATCCTGTAGACTGGCCATCAAACCCACTGTTGTGAACACACCTCACTTCTCTTTACCTCCCAAGTCGCAAAAGCTGGTGCTTTCTTGAAATTCTGCCAGGCAGAAAGATGCTTACCTTGGAAGCAAACTTCTTCATGTAGCTGGTCTGTCTCTTTCTCTACTTTGTGATCAGATATTTCCCTTGTTTTCCATCTACTGGCTATTTATTCAGTTCTCTCATAAGTGGAGGGACCTCTTTGCTGCTTTCTTTGCTCTTCTGGCTCTATACCTGTTTTGTTTTTTACCATAATTTTAATGGAGGTGGCAGAAGGGAAGGAAGCTTAAGTACATTTTCAAAACGAAAAATGTTAAAGTATAATATGTATTAAGATGATATTTTCCAAATGGGTAAAAGAAAACAAAACACAGAAAGATACAGAAGTCCATAAAGAAAAACATAACAAAAATACTGCCTTCTCTTACCACTTTGCAGGTTTACACATAGAGAAAGGATGGACGTAGACTGGTGTAACTTGATTTTGTTCAGTAATTAAATTATATAATTCAAATCATTCGTTCTGACTCCAGGCTCACAAGGCAATCTTCCACTCCTGTGTTTCTTCCCCTGAACGGAAACCAACAGGGAGGCAACGTTTTGGTTACAACGCATGAGGGTCCTATTTCCTCTCCATTTATTTCTCTTTGTAAATCAATCTACTGACATTCTGATTTTATCCATCACATTTCTGAGAATGTTTTATTTAAATTTCTTCCTGAGTGACAGACCCATTCTTGGCATATTAACAAAACCAAGTGCCTATCATTTCAGGGCTGAGGGCTGGACTGTGGCAGAGGTCCTGAGAGTAAACTGCAGTCGTCTGCATGATATCATCTGCCACCTCTCCTCACCCAAACCTCTCCTTTTGCCTGTAGCGTTAAAACATTGCTGAAAGAATGAAGGAAGACTTGAATAAACAGCGATCGATTTCATCATCTTGGAAATGAAGACTGAGTATTATCACAATGTCAACTAATTGCTCCAAACAATTTATATGATTGGTGCAACTATATTAAATAAGCCCCAGGGGATTTTGTTTTCTTGCTTGCTTTAATTTTTGTTTCATTTTGTTTTGTTTTATAAGGGGAAGACAAATAATTAATGAAGTATTTTTTAAAGTTTATCTGAAAGAATTAACATCCAAGAAAGGCTAATACAATTTTAAAACAAATAGAGGGATATTTTTAGTACCATCTATTAGTATATTAAAAAATACTAAAATGTTACAATTGGAGTTGTTCTGTTATAAACATAGATGGACAGAAAGAAGAATAGAAATTAAGAAAGAGCAACTAATATGTCTAAATTAAATAAGTTTAAACTGACATTTCAATAAACATGAAAGGGAAATATTATTAAGAGCAATTGCTTACTAACTGGAAAAATTAAACTAGATCTTATCTCAGAGCCTGCATCAGAAATGAACTCCAGAAAGATATGGATTTCAACATAAACAACATAACCACTTACATACAGAAGAAAGGCAGATGATATTTATCAGGTCTAAGCAGTTTCTAATCATAGTAGAAATGGATGAAGTAACAGAGGTAATTTCACTAAAAACTTTTTAAAACTTTTGAATGTCAAAATCTTACAACAACCTTAGAAGCCAAGTAATAAACAACAGTATGTTTGTAATAAATATGACATAAATCTAATGTCTTCAATATATAGATTTCTTAAAATTAATAAGATAAAAAATTAAAACTCTAATAGAATCATGATATGAATCATAAGTCACAAAAGTAGAAATGCAAATGGCCATTTTATCTCAATAATGATTTATAAGGCAAATTAAAAAGAAAGGTATCATCTTTTACCTATATTAGCATACAATTTTAAAGCAAAGATTGAAAAAAATACTCCCCATTGTTAGTGATGGTATAATAAACAGGTACCTTGAAATCTTCATGAGTTTGCAAACTGGCACAACTTTTTGCTAATAAATGTTGTAATGCTGCATTAAAGGTTTAAAAAGTTTGTGTGTTCAAAGATATTGATATCTTTAAAAAAACTGTCTTTGACAAATCATCAGAAACTTTGACAAAGATTTTGATGATAAACGTATTAAATTGTTGTTTGTATTAAGAAAATGGTTGAACAAAAAGGTGATATATTCCCTATAATAAAATTATTTTTTAAAAGTTTATAGACATAAGAAAATGCTCACAATACAATATTAAGTGTGTATGTCTGTGCGGTGAATGTATTCACATGCCAATTTAGCAGAAATTAGACTACAAAATATGCATGTGTACACACATATACACACAGAGATTTAAGATAGGAAGGAATTTCATTAATGTTACATTGGTTTTCTGTTAGTAAAATTATTTGACGTTTTTTACATTTTGTTTTTTTTACCTTTGTGTGTTTTCTATGTCCTTCACAATGAACATATACAATATCTATAACTTAAATAGAAATATTATTTTTAAATTGCAGATACTGAATTAGAATAGATACACAGAAAAATAGATGCTGCTTACATGATTTTTGCTTAAGTAATGCCTTGCATATTTGTATCTTTTCTACTGAAAAAACCTCTTCAATAAAGACAAACTATTAAAAAAAAAACCACTATTACTCAATCTGTACATTTTGTCCTTTATCGTATACTTTTCTAAAAATTTTATAACTTTCAAATTTGATAACCCGTTTATTCAATTAATTTTAAATTACAATACCGGAGCAGAAAAGGATCTCTTCTCATTAGCAGCTGCAAAGGTGATATTCATATAAGATTTAAAAAAAAAAGGCCAGAAAAGCGTTTCTAAACTTTTAGAAAAACTGGCAAGAGAAACCGTGAAAACAGGAGAATGGGGAAAAATTTGTGCTATTTTTTTTTTTAGTGAGTAGTCAAATCTACATCAGTTTTCCCCAACTGCCATTAACCAAATAAATCTTGTGATTTAAAAAATGTGATGCCACAAATCAAGCCCCATTCTAATAATCTGCTCTGGTGCTTTGTTGTTAATCTTCCAGCTTCCAGACAAACACCTTTCTGGATCCCGTCCTGAGTCTTACACTACAGTTCATAAATATGAAGGCTGCGGGGTCCTTAGTGATCTGACAAGAAAAGCATCCAATAGAAATGAGGGGGAAGAAGGAAATATAGTAAAAAGAAACACAAGTTACTATTTCAGAAAATGATTCTGCCACATTTTTGTTTAGCTCCTATTTGATAAACGCTTCATGTATATTGTCATAGAGTACATACCCTTCCAGAAAGATGAAATACATATACTTTTCCTTAGTCTTCTCACTAAGTGCAACAAAAAAACTCTGGATATTTTATATAAAACAAGCATAAGAAGACACTGAAGGATGGAGAAAATAAGACCACCTAAGGACCTCAAAACCCAAAGAATATTATAGTGGAAAGTCTCCTGGGTTTTCTTTCCTTTTCTTTCTTTCTTTTTTTTTTCTTTTTTTTGTAATAACTGAAATTTGGAGCTGAAAATGTCAGTAACCCAGAAATATTAACACTCATAGACAAAACAACCCAAAGCTCCAAAATTCAAAATCCTCTAGCCAAATCAGAAAGAAAAGAGTAGCATAGCAAAACAGTAAAATTTTAGACAATAACCACTCTATTCCAGCCAAACACCACAAAAAAAGTTGTGGCCTCACCTCCACATCCACCAGCAAAGGGCAAATGGGGGGTCTAGGCTTCCACACACACAAGGATATAACACGGATATGTCAAAGAAGGTCAGGCAGGAGCATGGACCTTTATCTTACCTGCCAGAATAAGAGCCACCCCTGCCATGGTGCTCATGGAGACCTTTCGGAGAGTCTGAACTTGTCCCTCCACCTGGCAGGAATGAGGCAGTGCCCCTTCCTCTAACAGAGTGTAGGAAAAGAAAGCCAGCTAAAACCAAAACTCAAATAAAATCCAGAACCTTATAACAAAATATGAAAATGTATTGCTCGATGATTGAAAAGTTTCCATCAAAAACTACTCATCACACCAACAACTAGGAAGATCTCAAATGACAAAAAAATTCATAGATGATAACAACGAGATGCCAGAGATGCAACAATGCAAGAATGAAACACGAGACCCTGCAGACCCTGCAGACATCAAAAGGGAAATACTGTGATCAACTCTAGACAAATAAATTTGACAGCTAGACAAAATGGATCAATTCCTTGAAAAACAAAAACTATCACAACTCACCAATATGAAAAAGACCATTTGAACAGCCCTATAATTTCTATGGAAATTAAATTGTAATTTAAAATACCCAAGGAGAGAGGATGGAGCAAGATGACAAAATAGAAGCCTACACCATTGTTCTCCCCTGCTAAAACACCAAATTTTAACAACTACCTGCACACAGAAAAGTAAAATCACAAGAATCAAACTCAGGTTAGCAACCACAGTATCTGGTTTTAACTTCATATTGTTGAAAGAGGCATTGAGGAGGGCAAGAGAGACAGTCTTGAATTGCCAATGCCACCTCTCTCCCATCTCTCGACAATGACTGTGCAGCACAGAAAGACAATCTGTGCACTCTAGGGAAGGAGAACGCAGCGACGGGGGGACTTCACATTGAACTCAGTAATGTCCTGTCACAGTAGAGAATAAAGCCAGGCTGGGATCAGTCAGTTCCTGTGCATGGAAGGAGCAGTTGGACCAGCCCTAGCCGGAGGGGAATTGCCCCATTCCGGCAGTCAGAATTTGAGTTTCTCAGCAAACCTCACCAGCATGGGCTTAAGTGCTTTAGGGTCCTAAGTAAACTTGAAAAATAGTCTAAGACACAGGACTGCAATTCCTAGCAAACTCCTAGTGATAGGCTGGGCTTAGAACCAGTGAACCAAGGTCACACACATCCAGCAAAACACCAGCTGGTGAGGCTACAAGAGTACTTTTGCACATCTCCTGAAATAATACATAATCTTCAAATAAAGACAATAATAAGGTCATAATTACATCTAACATAATACAGCTATCTTTCCTACAATAGGAAATGTACTAACCCTTAATCTAAACGCAATTACATAAAGTTAACAACACTTAAATGCTTATATAAAGTAAATCAATCTATGTCACATAATAAAAGAAAAACAAAATAAAATGAAGATGTTTTCTTAGTACAAGTGTATACGTGCACAAATATGTTCTTAACAAAATGAGAAGGCAATACACATGACAATTACAGTCCTTGTTTCTGCAACTGGTCATGTGATCATAGCTGATATTGATGATTACCTTTTTCTACCACCCATTCTACATTCACTTTACCTTCAGCAAAGCACCTCAGTGGGTCATGGTTTTTACCTAGTGGAGTGACTCAAACCTTCATTCCGGAAGGGTCTGAGCCACTTGTAGTCCTGCCTGCATTGGGTTGTTATAGTTCCCATTGACCTTAATCACAGGGTATTGTACTACTGAGAGATACCCTAAGGGATCTCCTGTATTCCACACATACTCCTCCTTACTTCCATTGTGGAGTAGTAGTTTAATTTCATCTTGATAGTCTGGGTCAATCACTGAAGCCAACACTGTAATCCTCTTCTTAGCCTGTTGACTTAGAGGTAGAAGAAGCCCAAAGTGGCCAGGTGGCAATCTTAACTTCCAGTTTAATGGAATTGTTGCTTTGTTTCCCGATGGCAGCATTCCTCCCTCTGGAATTAAGACCTCTAGGCCAGCAGAATATAGTGTCGTGGGAAAGGGTAGCAAAAATTTTGCTAGTGGGTCACTAGGGGTGATAGTGAGAGATGCCACTTCCACTTCCACCCTTTGATTTCTAGGACCCGTGAATTCAGGCTATTGGAAAAATGGCACCATATATTGGATGATGAATAAGGGCATACACAGCCTTCTGGAGAACTTTGACCCAGCCCTGCAAAATATCATAACCTAGTTGGCATTGTAATTGTGACTTCAAAAGGCCATTCCACCATTCTATCAATCCAGCTGCTTCAGGATGATGGGGAACATGGGAAAACTAGTGAATTCCATGAATATGAACTCACTGCCTCACTTCTTTAGCTGTGAAGTGAATGCCTTGGTCAGAGACAATGCTGTGTGGAATACCATGATGGTGGATAAGGCATTCCATGAGTCCACAGATGGTAGTCTTGGCAGAAGCATTGAGTGCAATATAGGCAAACCTATATGCAGAGCAAGTTCTATTCTGGTGAGGACAAACTGCTGCCCTTTACGTGATGAAAGAGGTCCAATATAATCAATCTTCCACCAAGTAGCTGGCTGATCAGCCTAAAAAATTGTGCCATATTGAGGGCTCAGTATTGGTCTCTGCTACTTGCAAACTGGCCACTCAGTGGTGGCCGTAGTCAGGTCAGCCTTGGTGAGTGGAAGTCCCTGTTGCTGAGCCTATGCATAACCTCCATCCCTGCTGCCATGACCACTTTTTTCATGGGCCCATTGCAATGACAGGGGTGGTTGGGAAAAGGATCTGAGTGGTGTCCATTGAACAAGTCATCTTATCCACTTAATCATTAAAATTCTCCTCTGCTGAGGTCACAGTTTGGTTAGCATTCAAATGAGATACAAATATCTTCAGAGTTTGTGACCACTCGGAGTGGTCCATCCACATACCTCTTCCCCAGATTTCTCTGTCACGTATTTTTCAATCATTCTTCTTCCAAGCCCCTGACCATCCAGCCAAACCATTGGCTACAGCCCATGAATCAATATATAATCACACATCTGGCAATTTCTCCTTCCATGCAAAGTGCACAACCAGGTAGACTGCTCAAAGTTCTTCCCACTGGGAAGATTTCCCTTCACCACTGTCCTTCAGGGATGTCCTAGAAAGGGGCTATATTGCTGCAGCTGTCCACTTTTGGGTGGTACTTGCATATCATGCAGAAACATCTGTAAACCAGGCCCTAGTCTTCTTTTCCTCTGTCAACTGATCATAGGAAACTTCCCGTGATGCTATTGGTGCAGGTTGGGGGAAAGAAGGCAGGGTGGCAGAAGTGGGGACCATGGGCATTTCAGCTACTTCCTCATGTAATTTACTTGTGACTTCAGAGCCTGCTCAAGCCTGACCCCTTATATACCACTTCCGTTATAGTAGAATGCTGCTGTGCATGCCCAACTTCATGGCTAGACGGGTCAGAAAGCACCCAGTTCATGACACATGTTGACTTGATGACCCATAGTTAAACCTTCAATTTCAACCAAAGTCCAGTAACAGGCCAAGAGCTGTCTCTCAAAAAGAGAATAATTATCTGCAGAAGACAGGAGGGCCTTGCTCCAAAATTCTAGAGACCTCCATTGTGATTCACCTATGGGGACTTGCCAAAGGCTCCAAATAGCATCCCTATCTGCCATTGATACTTCAAGCACAATTGGATCTGCTGGGTCATATGGCCCAAATGACAGAGCAGCTTGCACAGCAGCCTAGACCTGTTGCAGACCCTTCTCTTGTTCTTGAACTCACTCAAAACTAGCAGCCTTTCAGGTCACTGGATAAATGTTGGGAGTAACACATCCAAATGAGGAATATGTTGCCTCCAAAATTCAAATAGGCCCACTAGGCATTGTGCCTCCTTCTTGGTTGTATAACGGGCCAAATGCAGCAACTTATCCTCCATCTTAGAAGAAATATCTCAACAGGCCTCACACCAATGGATCCCTAGAAATTTCACTGAGGTAGAAGATCCCTGAATTTTAGTTGGGTTTAATTTTATATCCCCTGGCATGCAAATGTCTCACCAATAAGTCCAGTGTGCTTACTAATTCTTGCTCACCAGGTGCAATCAGCTTAATATCCATGCAATGGGCCTGTGTGATATCTTGTGGAAGGGAAAAGTGATCAAGATCTCTGCAAACAAGATTATGACACAAAGCCGGAGAGCTGATATACCCCTGAGGTAGCACAGTGAAGGTATATTGCTGGCCTTGCCAGCTGAAGACAAATTGCTTCTGGTAGACCTTATGGACAGGAATGGAGAAAAAGACATTTTCCAAGTCAGTGGCTGCATACTGGGTACCAGGAGATGTGTTAATTTGCTCAAGCAATGAAACCACATCTGGTACAGCAGTTGTAATTGGAGTCACCACTTGGTTAAGCTTACAATAATCCACTGTCTCTCTTAAAGATCTATCTGTCTTCTTCACAGGCCAAATAGAAGAGTTTATTGGGGATATGGTGAGAATCACCACCCCTGCATCTTTCAAGTACTTCATGGTACTACAGTCCCTCCAGGGATGGAATATTGGTTTTGATTTACTATTTTTCAGGGTAGAGGCAGCTCTAATGGCTTCCATTTGGCATTTTCCACCATAACAGCCCTCACCCTACTAGTGAGAGAGCCAATGTGGGGATTCTGCCAGCTGTTAAGTATGTCTATGCCAATTATGCATTCCGGCACTAGGGAAATGACCACAGGATGAATCAAGGGACCCACTGGACCCACTATAAGTTAGATCTGAGCTAAAACTCCATTGATTACCTGACCTCCATAAACTCCTACTTTAACCGGAGGACCACAATGACATTTAGGGTACCCTGGAATCAACATCAGCTCAGAGCCAGTGTCCTGTAGTCCCCCAAAGTTCTGACCATTTCCCTTTCCCCAGTGCACAGTTACCCTGGTAAAAGGCTGAGTGTCTCCTTGAGGAAGGATGAGAGAAGAATTAACAGTATAATTGTCAGTAGTGTAGTGAGGAATTTCATCAATACCAGAACTGTCATACAAGAAATGCTAAAGGGAGTTCTTCAATCTGAAAGAAAAGCATAGTAATAAGCAAGAAGAAATAATCTGAAGGGGCAAACCTTCCTGGCAACAGTAAACACACAGAAAAACAGAACAGTGTAACATTTTAATTGTGATGTGTAAACTACTGTTAAGTAAAAAGAGTAAATGAAGAACTCCAGAAATAATAACTGCAGCAACTTTTCAAGACATAGACAGTATAAAAAGACATAGAGAGAAACACCAAAAAGTTAAAAAGTGGGAGAGATGAAGTTAAACTGTAGAATTTTTACTAGTTTTCTTTTTGTGTTCACGCAATTAATGTTAAGTTGTCATCAATTTAAAATAATGTGTTATAAGATAGTATTTGCAAGCCTCATGGCAACCTCCAGTTGAAAAAAAATACAATGTATACACAAAAATAAAACGCAAGAAATTAATCTATAACACCAGAGAAAATCACCTTCACTAAAAGACAGAAAGGAAGTAAAAAAAGAGAAGATCACCACAAAACAACCAGAAAACAAATATCAAAATGACAAAAGTAAGTCCCTATTTATCAATAATAACACTGAATGTAAATGGACTAAACTATCCAATCAAAAGACACAGACTGGTTAAATAAATGAGAAAACAAAACCCAATGATCTGTTGCCTACAAGAAACACACTTTACCTATAAAGATACACATAGACTAAAAACAAAGGGAAGGAAAAAGATATTTCATACCAATGGAAACCATAGCTGTGCCTGTATCAGTCAAAATAGATTTCAAGACAAAAACTATAAAAAGAGACAAAGAAGATCATTATGCAATGACAAAGGGGTCAATTCCACAAGAGGTTATAATGATTATAAATATACATACACCCAACACTAGAGCACCCAGATATATAAAGTAAATATTGTTACAGCTAAAGAGACAAATACACCAATACAATAATAGCTGGAGACCACTTTCAGCATTGGATAGATCTCCCAGACAGAAAATCAACAAAGAAACATTGGACTTAATTTGCACTATATAGCAAATGGACCAAATAGATATTTACAGAACATTTTATTGAATGACTACAGAATTCACATTTTTCTCCTAAGCGCATGGATCTTTCTCAAGGATAGACTAAATGTTATGTCACAAAGCAAGTCTTAAAACATTCAAAAAAATTGAAATAATATCAGGCATCTTCTCTGACCACAATGAAATAAAACTAGAAATCAATAACAAGAAGAATTTTGGAAACTATCCAAATACATGGAAATTAAACAGTATGCTCCTGAATGATCAGTGGGTCAATAAAGAAATTAAGAAAGAAATTAAAAAATTTTTTTGAAACAAGTGATAATATAAACACAACAACCCAAAACCTCTGAAATATAGCAAAAGCAGTACTAAGAGGAAAATTTATAAGTGCCTGCATCAAAAAAGAACAAAAAAGGCCGGGCACAGTGGCTCACACCTACAATCCCAGCACTTTGGGAGGCTGAGGTGGGTGGATCACGAGGTCAGGAGATCAAGGGCACCCTAGCTAACGTGGTGAAACCCTGTCTCTACTGAAAACACAAAAAAAATTGGCCAGGAGTGATGGCAGGCACCTGTGGTCCCAGCTACTCAGGAGGCTGAGGCAGGAGAATGGCTTGAACTCGGGAGGCAGAGCTTGCAGTGAGCTAAGAACCTAATAATGCATCTTAAAGAATTAGAAAAGCAAGAGTAAACTGAACCCAAAATTAGAAGAAAAGAAATAATAAAGCTCAGAGAAGAAATAAATGAATTTGAAATAAAGAAAGCAATTTAAAAGATCAGTGACTCAAAAAGTTGTTTTTTTTGAAAAGACACACAGAATTGCCAAATCCTTAGTCAGACCAAGAAAAAAATGAGAGAAGACCCAAATTTTAAAAGAAACCAGATATGAAAAAAGAGACTTTACAACTGATACTGCAGAAATTCAAAGGCTCATTAGTGGCTACTACGAGCAACGTTATGCCAATAAATTGGAAAAAGCTAGAAGAAATGGATACATTCCTAGACACATACAACCTACCAAAATTGAACCAGGAAGAAATCCAAAACCTGAACAGACCAATAACAAGCAATGAGATTGAAGCCATAATAAAGAGTCTCCAAGTAAAGCAAAGCCTGGGATGTAATGGCTTCACTACTGAATTCTACCAAGACTTAAAGAAGAACTAATATGAATTCTACTCAAACTGTTTCAAAAAATTGAGGTGGAAATATTAATTCTACTCAAACTGTTCCAAAAATTGAGTTTCCAAACTCATTGTATAGGGTCAGTATTTCCCTGATACCAAAACCAGACAAAGACACACCAAAGAAAGAAAACTACAGGCCAATACCTCTGATGCACGTCAACAAAATAATAACAAACCAAATTCAATAACATATTAAAAAGATTATTCATCACGACCAAGTGGGCTTTATCCCTGGGATGCAAGGATGATTCAACATACACAACTCAATCAATATGATACATCATAACAACAGAATCAAGAATAATAATCATATGATCATTTCCATTGATGTTGAAAAACATTTGATAAAGTTCACATCCCTTCAAGATAAAAACTCTCAAAAAAACTGGGTATAGAGGAACATAACGTAATAAAAGCCATGTATAAGGAACTCACAGCTAGTATGATACTGAAGGAGGAAAAACTAAAAGCCTCTCCTCAAATCTGGAACATAACAAGGATGCCCACTTTAACCACTGTCCTTCAACATAAAACTGGATGTCCTAGCTAGAGCAAATAGACAAGAGAAAGAAATGAAAGGCATCCGAATTGGAAAGGAAGAAGTCAAATTATACTTGTTTGCAAATAATATGGTCTTATATTTGGAAAAAAACTAAAGACTCCACCAAAAAAGTATTACAACTGATAAATTCAGTAAAGTTGCCGGATACAAAATCGACATACAAAAATCAGTGGTGCCAGGTGCAGTGGCTCACACCTGTAATCCCAACACTTGGGGAGGCCCAGGTAGGCAGATCACTTGAGGCCAGGAGTTCAAGACTAGCCTGGTCAACATAGTGAAACCCTGTCTCTACTAAAAATACAAAAATTAGCTGGGTGTGGTGGCATATGTCTGTAATCCCAGCTACTCAGTAGGCTGAGGCACAAGAATCATTTGAACCCAGGAGGTGGAGGTTGCAGTGAGCCAAGATCATGCCACTGCACTCTAGCCTGGGTGACAGAGTGAGACTCTGTCTCAAAAAAAAAAAGTTAAAAATTAGTAGCATTTCTATATGCCAACAGTGAACAATCTGAAAAAGAAATTTTAAAAAGTAATCCCATGTGTAATAGCCACAAATAAAACTAAACACCTAGAAATAAACCAAAGAAGTAAAACATCTCTACAGTGAAAACTATAAAACAATGATGAAAGAAATTGAAGAGGACACACAAAAAATAGAAAGATAGTCCATGTTAATGAATGGGAAGAGTCAATATTGTTAAAATGTCCATACTACC
>NW_012114799.1:1331635-1336036 GCF_000951035.1 Colobus angolensis palliatus
GTATACATATGTAACAAACCTGCATGTTGTGCACATGTACCCTAGAACTTAAAGTATAATTTAAAAAGAAAAAAAAAAAGAAATAAATAATAATAATTTTAAAAATAACCCTATTTACCGCGGAAATCCAGCAGAAACAGACCATGGGCAAGTCACTTTAACTTCTCTAAGCTTCAGCTTACCTTTTCTGTAAGAATAGTCATATATGTGCTAAGTTTGTAAATGCACAGGGGAAAAGGTATCTGGAAGAAGCCACGTCCCACTGTCAATAATGGTAACTTCTGAGAAAAAAAAAGTGGTTTGAGGGACAGGTCAAAAGAACTGAATTGAACTTTTTACTCTATAATTTTACTCTATAATTTCTGTAATGTTTGAATTTTATACAAGTATACTCATCTAATATAGTAAAACATAAAATTATTGCATAAATAAAAGGTCAATAGATTAAAAAAAAAAAACAAGAAAAAATATCCTAAAACTTATATAGAACCACAAAAGACCCAAAATAACCACAGCTATCCTAAGCAAAATGAACAAAACTGGGGAATCATGGATAGTTGGATAGTTCGTACACTTGTGGAATAATGGATAATTTGAAAATCTGTTAGTGCAACGCACCATACCAACAGAAAAAAAAAGTCACAATGGGATCAACTGATACAGAAAAAGTATTTGACAGAATTCAACACCCACTGATTTTCTAAAAATTAAGAAAGAAATGGAAGAGAACTTTCTCAACATGATAAAGCACATCTCTAAAAACCTACAAATAACGTTGTGCATAATGGTGAAAGAGTGAATTCCTTCTCCCTTAGGCTGGGAACAAGACAAAGATGTACACTTTTGCCAGTCTTATTCAAAGTAGTGCTGAATGTTCTGCCCAGAACAATAGGCAAGAAAAGAAATAAAATGCATACAAATTGGAAACAAAGAAGTAAAACTGCATTTTTGCAGATGACATAATCGCTTACCTAGAAAATCCCAAGAAATGTGCCCCAAAAGAACTCCCAAAATTAATAAATGAATTCAGCAAAGTCACAGGATACAAGATCAACACACAAGTCAACTGTATTTCTATATAGTAATAATAAACATGTGCAAAAAAAATTTAAAAGACAATACAATTTATAATCATTGAAAAAGGAATAACTATATTTAGATGTAAATCTAACATGTATAAGAATTGTAGGCTAAGAAATTTACAGTACTACTGACAGAAATCAAAGATCTAAATAAATGAAGAAACATGTTTACGGATTGAAAGCCTCAACAAACTAAAGATGTCAGTTCTCTACAAACTGATTTAAAGGCTTAACACAATTCTTGCCAAAATCCCAACAATATTTTTTGTAGACATAAACAAGATTATTCCAAAATTTATATGAAATGGTAAAAAAACTAGACTAACTTAAAAACAATTTTGAAAGCAAAAAATAACATGGCAATAGTCTACTTGATTGCAAGATATCATATATAGTTCCAGTAATCAACAGCATATGGTACTGATGAAGGAATAGACACGCATATCAATAGAACGGAATAGAGAACTCAGAAATAGATCCACAAAAATATGCCCAACTGATTTTTGAAAATGGTACAAAAGCAATTTAATGGAGGAAGGATAGATTTTTAAACAAACTGCTCAAACAATTAGAGATCCAAAACAAAACCAAACAACAAGAACAAAGAAAACAAAGAGAGAGCCTCAACTTAAGCCTCAAATCTTGTATAAAAACTAATTCAGAAGGAATCATGAACTTAAACATAAAATGCAAAACTATAAAACTTTTTTAAAAGATGTAAGAAAAATCTTCAGAATCTTTGGGATCTAGGACTAGTTATTAGACTTTACACCAAAGGGACAATCCATAAAAGAAAGGCTTAATAAATTAGACTTCAGAAAAAGGAATAAAGAAAAAAACAAAAACAAAAAACTTTCGCTCTGTGAAATATCCTGACCAGAAGATGAAAAGAAGAGCTAGAGTGGGAGAAAATGCTTTCAAACCATATACCTGACAAATGACTCAAATATATAAAGTATTCTCAAAACTTGACCAAAAAAAGAAAAAAAAAGAAAGAAAGAAAAAAAGAAAACAATTCTGTTCAAAAATGGGCTAAAGTTATAAAGAGGCATGTCAACACAAAGGATATACAGATGGAAAATAAGCACATGACAACATGCTCAACATCATTAGCCATTTGCTGAGTGAAAATTAAAACCATAATGAGATCTCACTCTATTACTATCAGAATGGCTAAAATAAAAAATAGTGACAACACCAAAAGCTAGTGAGGATGTGGAAAAATGAGATTACTAATATATTGCTGGTGGAAATATAAAAGGGTGTAGAGGTGGCGATAGGAACAGCTCCAGTCTGCAGCTCCCAGCAAGATCAACGCAGAAAGTGAGTGATTTCTGCATTTCCAACTGAGGTGCCAGGTTCATCTCACTGGGACTGGTTAGACAGTGGGTACCGCCCAAAGAAGGTGAGCCAAAGCAGGATGGGGTGTCGCCTCACCCAGGAAACAGAGGAGGGGTCAGGGAACTCCCTCCTCTGGCCAAGGGAAACCATGAAGGACTGTGCCATGAGGAATGCTGCATTCCGGCCCAGATACCATGCTTTTTCCATGTTCTTCACAATCCCCAGACCAGAGGTTCCCCTTGAGTGCCTACACACCAGGGCCATGGGTTTCAGGCACAAAACTGGGAGGCCATTTGGGCAGACACCGAGCTAGCTGCAGGAGTTATACCTAAGTGGCACCTGGAATACCAGTGAGACAGAACAGTTCACTCCCCTGGAAAGGGGGCTGAAGTTAGGGAGCCAAGTCTAGCTCAGCGGATCCCAGCCCCATAGAGCCCAGCAAGCTAAGATCCACTGGCTTGAAATTCTTGATGCCAGCACAGCAGACTGAAGTCAACCTTGGATGCTTGAGCTTGGTTGGGGAAGCGGTGTCTGCCTTAACTGGGGCTTGAATAGGCAATTTTCCCCTCTCAGTGTAAACAAAGCCACTGGGAAGTTCAAACTGGGTGGAGCCCACAGCAGTTTGGCAAAGCCTTTATAGCCAGACTGCCTTTCTAGATTCCTCCTCTCTGGGCAGGGCATCTCTGAAAGAAAGGCAGCAGCCCCAGTCAAGGGCTTATAGATAAAACTCCCATTTCCCTGGAATAGAGCACCTGGGGGATGGGCCAGCAGTGGGTGCAGCTTCAGCAGACTTTAACCTTCCTGCCTGCCAGCCCTGAAGAGAGCAGCCAATCTCCCAGCACAGTGCTCAAGCTCTGCTAAGGGACAGACTGCCTCCTCTAGGAGATACCTCCCAGCAGGGGACAACAGACACCTCCATACAGGAAAGCTCCAGCTGTCATCTGGCAGGTGCCCTCCTGGGACAAAGCTTCCAGAGTAAGGAACAGGCAGTAATCTTTGCTGTTCTGCAGCCTCCGCTGGTGATACCCAGGCAAACAAGGTCTGGATTGGACCTCCATCAAATTGCAGCAGACCTGCAGAAGAGGGGTCTGACTGTTAGAAGGAAAACTAACAAACAGAAAGGAATAGCATGTCCACACAGAAACCCCATCCAAAGGTCACCAGCATCAAAGACCAAAGGTAGATAAAACTACAAAGATAAGGAAACACCAGCATAAAAAGTTTGAAAATTCCAAAAACTAGAACACCTCTTCTCCAAAGGATCACAACTCCTCATCAGCAAGGGAACAAAACTGGACAGAGTTTAACAACTTGACAGAAGTAGGTTTCAGAAGGTGGGTAATAACAAGCTACTCCGAGTTAAAGGAGCATGTTCTAACCCAATGCAAGGAAGTTAAGAACCTTGAAAAAGTTAGATAAATTGCTAACTATAATAACCAGTTTAGACAAGAACATAAATGACCTGGTGGAGGTGAAAAACCCAGGAGGGGAACTTTGTGAAGCATACGTAAGTATCAATAGTCAAATCGATCAAGCAGAAGAAAGGATATCAGAGACTGAAGATCAACTTAATGAAATAAAACATGAAGACAAGATTAGAGAGAAAAGAATGAAAAGGAATGAAAAAAGCCTCCAAAAAATATGGGACTATGTGAAAAGACCAAACCAGTGTTTGACTGGTGTATCTGAAAGTGATGGGGAGACTGGAAACAAGTTGGAAAACACCATTCAGGATATTATCCAGAAGAACTTCCCTAACCAAGCAAGACAGGCCAACACTCAAATTCAGGAAATATAGAGAACACCACAAAGATATTCCTTGAGAAGAGCAACCCCAAGACACACAATTGTCAGATTTACCAAGGTTGAAATGAAAGAAAAAAATGTTAAGGGCAGCTAGAGAGAAAGGTCGAGTTATCCACAAAGGGAAATCCATCAGACTAACAGCAGATCTCTCTGCAGAAACCCTACAAGCCAA